>NC_086448.1:809512489-809787489 GCF_028390025.1 Pseudophryne corroboree
AATTCTATGTGCAATGATAATGATGCATTCTGTTCCCTATATTCTCCCAGATCATGTGTATTTCATATGTGAAAGGAAAGCATACAAGTGGCTCTCTCCATACTCTGAAGGTTCATGTTATCTTGGAAGGGAACTACCTGAAATAATAACCCATGCTCATGACAAAATGATAGACATTCACCACAGCGCTCCTCCTCTTTATATTCATACTCACTACGAACACATTTATAAAATAAATCTTATCACCAGGGAAGAACCTTTAGCCGCTAATTTGATCCAAGAATCCACAGGGATTCAGTTGCTCATGGCCTTAGATATCACTCATATGGCCAGAGGAGTTATAAATTATAGATATATCCAAGCGCTGGCAAATTTAATTGACAATATCACCGAGATGTATGATGACACTTTCAGATATACGGGTAGGGAATTGCAAGCCTATAAGAAAGAACTAGTGCAACATCGGATGGTTTTGAATTATGTCATGGCTGTTACGGGAGGGTATTGTGTAACCCTCGCAACTCAGTATGGGGTAAAGTGCTGCACATATATCACCAATAGTACAGACGATCCAAAGGAGGTGATAGAGCAAAACATGGATGAGAAACTACAGCTTAAATGGGAATTTAGGAGGAAGCACAATCTCACTCTGACGGCTGTGGGTAAGGAAATAGTTGGATGGGCCTCCTGGTTGAACCCACATAACTGGTTCTCTGGGTTGGGAGAATGGGCACTAGAAATTATTGCAAACATAGGAAAACTTCTCTGTATCTGTGGTGTCATCATAACTATTGGTATAGTATTAAAATGTGTTCAAATTATGACCCGACGAAAGAAACCAAACAGAAATACAAATTTAATGAATCTGAGGAGCAGCAGTGATGAAAATGAAACAGACCTGGTGTACGATCCAATGATTGAAACAAAAATCAGGTAGTGATACCATGTATCATGTCATAACCTGTTTATTTAATTATTTTGCTTCTTCCTAGTGAATGATTTATCTGTGTTACCAATTATAGTTGTACATATTAATTTTATAAAGATGTGATAGTTTTGATTACTATCAGAGGGTGGACTGTGAAAGTTGAAATTGCATTTTACTCTCAGAATGCAGAATTGCATTTATTAGCATGGGTACGTATGCATTTTTGCGTATTATGGTACTTTGCGGATTACCGCATCTTACCCTTATTACGGTAGAACATGCAGTTGGCAAGAAAAACAACAACAATAAGGCTGCGCTTACAGAGATGAATTGTCTGAATGTCAAATAAGATTTATTATGCTTAAAACTGTCGATAAAACAATTAAAATTGAATTTACACTGTAATGGATAGCCTCTAATCACCATTTATACAGCACATATGCTTGTTCCAAATTTACCATGGGACCCTGAGTACTCAGAACCAAATGAATCCTGGGGCTATAGCATAGTCCCTGGGCCGGAGAAATGTGTTCCAACGCTGGAGGATTAGCAGTTCCAATATTGAATCATAAATAAGGAAAGTCCTCACCAGTTGTGCGTGTTAAGAACAAAAGTCCAGTCCTTGGTTGCGGATATGGTTCAGTGTTGGCAGTTCCGTGGGGTCCACGGTGGTCCAAGCAGAGGTGATTGGGTTGTGGTTGGATGATGAAAAGGCTCACACCTGACGCGTTTCACAGCTACTGCTGCTTTATCAAAGGTGACTTCAACTCATTACTGACAGTGTATTTATACCATAGTTAATTACCTCATTCATAACACCTGCATAGACAATTCATCTCTTTACAAGTACACGAACTTTAAAAATAAACCTTTTTCCTTAAATATGATTAGACTCAGAGGCATAAACAATTGACGATTAATTATATTTACTTTTTACATGATTTAAAATTGTAATGGGTTGCAGCCGCGGGTGTTGGAACGCACGCGGACCCTCATACTTCCGGCCTGTGGACCGCATCTGTTGCTATGGTGACGGAGCCTACTTTCTCTCCAATCTCACAGCGCCAGCGTGATCACATGACCGGTCTTTTTTGACGTGCATGGCGTAATGTCCGTGTGTTGAGACGCATACGGACTCCCACACTTCTGGTCTATGAACCGCATCTGTTCCTATGGTGATGGAGTGTCATTTCACTCCATTCCCACAGCTCAGCGCGGTCACATGATCGGTCTTCCAAGACATATACAATATGCTTCGGACATAAATGTTTAACTTTAACTAATTAAGTAAGTCACTCTCTATCAATTGATGGCTTATAGACAAAACCTGACTTTTATAATTATATTTAAACTAAATCGCATAGGTCAGTGAAGGTCGTACATCATTTTTCAGCTCTGCTTAATTGTAATCTCTTACTATCCAATAGGTAATCCCTTCTATATGCGGGCATAGTAACGACAATTATATTTATATTGATAATCATATGTAGGAGACATTACAACCTTTAGATCGATTTTGCACCAGTACTAATTTCTAACATCTTAATGTATAGGTTCTTATACAGATGATCTCTGTGTTGCTTAAAAAGTAACAAAGTAAGGTGACTTTCTCGTAGATGGTTCAACTTAGAAACATTTTCTTCAGCAGAAGTATAAAGATACAGTATTTTCTAGAAATGAAACAAAGTAGCTACACATAGAACTGTCTGTTTTCTACTTCTTAAATTCCGGTTTTGTCTATAAGCCATCAATTGATAGAGAGTGACTTGCTAAATTAGTTAAAGTTAAACATTTATGTCCGAAGCATATTGTATATGTCTTGGAAGACCGATCATGTGACCGCGCTGAGCTGTGGGAATGGAGTGAAATGACACTCCATCACCATAGGAACAGATGCGGTTCAGAGACCGGAAGTGTGGGAGTCCGTATGCGTCTCAACACACGGACATTACGCCATGCACGTCAAAAAAGTCCGGTCATGTGATCACGCTGGCGCTGTGAGATTGGAGAGAAAGTAGGCTCCGTCACCATAGCAACAGATGCGGTCCACAGGCCGGAAGTATGAGGGTCCGCGTGCGTTCCAACACTCGCGGCTGCAACCCATTACAATTTTAAATCATGTAAAAAGTAAATATAATTAATCTTCAATTGTTTATGCCTCTGAGTCTAATCATATTTAAGGAAAAAGGTTTATTTTTAAAGTTTGTGTACTTGTAAAGAGATGAATTGTCTATGCAGGTGTTATGAATGAGGTAATTAACTATGGTATAAATACACTGTCAGTAATGAGTTGAAGCCACCTTTGATAAAGCAGCAGTAGCTGTGAAACGCGTCAGGTGTGAGCCTTTTCATCATCCAACCACAACCCAATCACCTCTGCTTGGACCACCGTGGACCCCACAAAACTGCCAACACTGAACCATATCCGCAACCAAGGACTGGACTTGTGTTCTTAACACGCACAACTGGTGAGGACTTTCCTTATTTATGATTCAATATTGGAACTGCTAATCCTCCAGCGTTGGAACACATTTCTCCCGCCCAGGGACTATGCTATAGCCCCAGGATTCATTTGGTTCTGAGTACTCAGGGTCCCGTGGTAAATTTGGAACAAGCATATGTGCTGTATAAATGGTGATTAGAGGCTATCTACTACAGTGTAAATTCAATTTTAATTGTTTTATCGGCAGTTTTAAGCATAATAAATCTTATTTGACATTCAGACAATTCATCTCTGTAAGCGCAGCCTTATTGTTGTTGTTTTTCAGTTTGTATCCATTATATAGGTGTAATTGACCTATCCAGGCAGCCGCTGTACACTTTGAATTGGAACTACACCTATAGCGCCCTTTCCAACCTAGGTTGGTTTGTCCTAAAGTTGGCAAGAAAAGCCATATTGTTACACATATTCATACTCCAAACTTACACATAATCTACACATAGTCATAAGATGATTTAATAACAGACTTTAGTATCTAGCAACATTAAGGTTAGATCAGGAGACAGCATTTCACATAGCACAGGTTTAGAAGCATGATATCACATCTTATTTTATATCATCGTATTCAGCTCTCCATTTGCTGCACTCCGGTATGTGCGGACAGAATATTGCATATTGCGGGCTTACGCTATTGGGAGAAATGTATTATAGGTGAAATATTGTGCATTGTGAGGGGCGTGTAACTAGCCTGTTTGAATTACCTATACGGCGGGATCCTGGGAGCATCAACAGTCACATTCCTCAGAACAATACCTTTGAATGGACCAATGGACCACCGAGTTATGAAAATGTTTACATCACGGACCAATAAGAACAGCGTGTTTATTATTGTATTGTGTGTGTTAGAAGCTACTGTATAAATACAGTTGCGTGGATCCATTCCAGAGATCTCCTATCTCAGAACTATCACGGTTATCTGCTGACGACTGTTGTCCGCTTGTGTATGTATATTGTCTGTAACTTACTCTGACGGTGTGTATAATACTTGCTGTTTACCTGTTTTTCTGTACTTGTGTTATTTTACCTTTTTCTGTTAGTATTAAATCTGTATGTGCGTTGGACCACATTACATGCGTATATGGTTTCATATTGGGATTCCTTAAGGAATTTGCGTATGCATAACCGCACTTAAGGTACGCTTAGTATTTCTACACTAACCGCGTCAGCAACAATATACTTTGCTTTGTTATTAATATTTTTGAACTTAACAGTTCATGATTGGCTGCCGTGTTTGCTGGCACTGTGCACTGTAAATGTCCCACAAACATAACCAGCCCCGGGCTCTTTGAGCCGGTCCTGGTTAAAAAATACAGGGGGGAATTGTGTATGGCTCCCCTGTATTGTAAGAACCAGCACCGGCTTCTTGGAGCAGTGCATGTTTCAAAAATATGAAGGGAAAAAGACGTAGGGGTTTTCCCATATTATTAAAAACTAGCACTGGCTCCACTAGCCAGGGAGGTATTGCCACAGGCAGGGGACACACTTATATTGGTCCCTGAGGCCGCAGCATTAAGCCCCTTAGTAGTCAGCCCTGGCTGGGTTTCCTGGGGGAGTGTGGACCCCCAATAAAGTCCCACCCCCCTCCAGACACCCAAGACCAGGTCTATCCCTGGCACCCATGGACTGTGGTTGCCAAGAGTTTGTAAAAAATATTGTCTTTTACAGGAAGGACTACTAGTACCAGCAATCCATCCCTGCATGCTGGTACTTGGAGAACTGTAAGTACCAGCATAGAGAACATTAATTGCCCACTGATACCTACAGTCCCCCTGTATAAGACATATTTAAAAAGACACAAGACACACACCTTGTAATAATATAACTTTAACAAGCACCCTTGCACTTACTTACCTACACTCCTTGTAGCCATTCGGGTCTCTTTTCCAGTAGCATCCATAAACCTGTAAAAAAAAATCCATACTCACCTATTCTTAGTGTAGATCACGTCCTCTTCATTCCAAGTAGGAATCCAAGGGGTTAAAAGATAATAAAATGTAACATCCAATACAAGATGGAAACATACACTTCCCCTATACTAATGACTGGGACTCGCGTGAGTCCTGTCATTAGCAGAGCCGCCATCCAATCAGCAGGCACCTCCATAGTAGCAGGCCCACTGACTGGCTGTCAGCTACTACACTGTCAATAAAACTTTCCCCAATATACTTTAATGTTGTGAAACCTCCATTAAAGTCTATGGTGGGAACTGTTGCACTCTATTTTATGATGGGAACCATCTTTTTCCTCCAATATTTTTTAAACCAGGACCGGTCCAAGAGCCTGGTGCCAGTTCTTAAAATACTGGGGAACCTTACACATTTTTCCCCTGTATTTTTCGAACAAGGACCGGCTCAAAGAGCGTGGGCTGGCTATGCTTGTTGGTGGGGGGCCCCACACCATATTCTATCTTATTTTGAATCCATACAGAGATAGAGTAGAATGCACAGATCTTGCAGATCTGTGCATGCTACTCTAAACGTGCTGCTGAGGGGGACATCTATGTGGAAAGTGCATTTTGGTCCGTGGTTGCACAATTCACGGGTGTGTTTGCAGAAATGATTCTAGGTAATTTCCTGTATTTCAGTGTTGTCTATGGAATTACATGTGAGTTTTGGCGATGGTGTATTTGATCGTATGTCTATGTCCATCTGTCTTTTGAACTTCTACTTCAACTAACACTCCCATGTCTGTCATTTTGTAAATTTCTGCGACTGAAAATATGCCCAAACCCTCCCATGTTTGCCAAATCTGCAAATACAGACCTCAGTAAATTTGGGTTGGTATCGATATACCGGCGCCCGTCATTCCAGTGGTCAGAATCCCAACCGCAGGATGCCGGGAACCAGAATGCCGGCAGTGGGGTGAGCACAAAAGAGCCCCTTGCGGGCTCGCTGTGCTCGCCATGCTGCGGGCACGGTGGCGCGCTACGCACACCACGCTATTCATTCTCCCTCCAGGGGTGTCGTGGACACCCCAAGATGGAGAATAGGTGTCGGTATCCTGGCGGATGGGATCCTGGCGCCGGCATGCTGAGCGCCAGAATTCCGACAGCTGGGATATTGATGCATCCTGTAAATTTACCCCAAGTGCTGAGGTTCTCAAACGCGGTCCTCATGGCACAGAAATGGTCCGGGTTTTAAGTAAATCCATGCTTCACCACAGGTGACTTAGTTAGCACCTCAGTCAATTTGATTTAACCAACTGTGCCGAGCCATGGATATACCTAAAACCTGGACCATTGCGGTGCCTTGAGGATTGTGTTTGAGAACCTCTGCCTTAGTGTGTGTTCTCTTATCTTGACAAGTGTGACTACAGAATTACTGGTTCCAGACTGTAGTTCCCACAAATATAACTAACTGTAAACGCGTAACTTATTGGTACTTATCTCTTGATATTTCTTGTTATGTCCGGTGTCTCAAAGCTTAAGCAAAATTAATTAAAAAAAAATTAAAAAACAATTGAATTGCAAGTTGTAGTATTGCAGGCATAACCTTCCATTGCTCTAGAAAATTTTATATACTGTAATGGCAAACATTTGCTCAACACATGGAATTCACAGACACAGGCAATAGTTAAAATGTCAACAGTCACGATGTCAACAACATAATGTTGATAGGCATGATGTCAATACTGTGAAAACATGTCAAATGCTGACAATCAGCATGGACCTGCAGCAGAGGGTTAGGGTTAGGCTGCGGGATTGGAGGATAGGGTTAGGTTACAGAAAGGGAAGTTAGGATTAGCATTAGGGGAAAGGTTAAGGTTAGGGGTTAGGCATACTCTCTGCAGAAGCGCAGCTTCCGTTGGACCCATGAAGACATCACTGGAGCCACCAGACCTACAGTATCAGGTCAGTCAGCACTAGACCACAAGGAACACTTTCTCAACATTCCTTTGCTGAAATTATGAATGTTGTCATGATGAATTGAGACAAAATATACCGTACCCCACCGCTAAAATATAACACAAATGATGTTATTGGTCCGGGATTCAATCCCAGGATTGGAAGCTCCAATCCCGTGGATGTCAGGATCAGGTGGTCCTTTGTTTTTTTTTAATGCCGGGCAGTGATAAGCGTCCTCAGGAGGCTCAGACACTGTCCGTCTCCCTCCTCCTGTCTCTCCTTTTGCATTGTTATGTGAAGTCAGAGATCACGCTGCACAAGCAGCCACCTGCCACCCGCTGCACGGACCTCACCGGCTCCCTCCTCCCTGTTCAACCTGTGCAGTGTGACATGAAGTTAGAGGTCACGCTGCACAGCCAGACACCCGCCTCCCGCCACACAGATCTCACCGGCTGCCCCTGTGCAGTGTGATGTGAAGTCAGAGGTCACGTTACGCAGCCAGCCACCAGGCACACAGACCTCACCGGCTCCCTCCCCCTGCGCAGTGTGATGTGAAGTCATAGGTCACGCTGTGCAGCCAGCCGCCCACCACCCGCTGCACGGACCTCACCCGGAATTGGCCACCCTACCCCTAAATACTGTATGTTATTATTTCTAGATATAATTTACTCCTCTTTGCAAAAACCTTACAAAAATGCTTAATCACCCAACAAAAAAGTACTGCGTTGCTGAGGGCCTGTTTTATTCCCTTCCATATCCATGAATAACGGAGCTGCTCTCTCACTAATGACGCCATTACTGCCTCCGCCGGCACATGTGACCCGGTGTGATAAACAGCATACTAGCTGCTGCAATGAGCACAGATTTCTCATAGACAAAAAGCAGAATGCTCATTTCCACTAACTTGGTTGTTTAATGCAGGGCATGGAAGCCCTGGAGGATTATACATGGAAAGAACAGTGACCAGCTCCAAGTAAATAGCACAGTAAAGTGACAAATCTTCCCCACAGCACAAGCTCCCAATAAGGCACAAATGGCAGGAAATAAAACTTCTATACTCTATACAGCTCCAGGCTTATTCTAAAAATCAGAGAAGAAATGCAGAGTTACAGCAGCAACGGCATGTAAGAAATCTCCCGACACTGTCTACTTCTTTCCATGCATGACCTACTGTATATCCCTTTTCCACCAGCATCAAAATCCAGGGTTTTTGCATGGAAACACACATCATCCTGGGATCTTTATTAGTGGAAATAGCTCCCTAAAAATATCCAGGTCTAGTGATTTGAAATTCCAGAAGTTGGAACCAGGAAGGACCCAGGTGAGGTGCAGATTAAATGTGTAACCTGGTTCATCCGACCTGGGTTCCGTTGATAGCATGGGGAGAGCCGGACTCCCTGGCACCTGGAGATGATGTCATCTCTAAGTGCTGGAAGAAGAGAGGCTGAACCCTTGTGCAGTGTAAGCGGCACCAACCCTGGAATAACCCAGGTTGGAGCAACAGTGGCCATGGGGTCTGTCCCAGTTTTTAACTCGGATTGGAACCATGTTCCAAATCGGACCCAAGACTTTTGTGGAAAAGGGGTTTTATTTGGAGTTTGCATTGTATGGAAGGTTCTTAGGTAGCTTTCATGACATTTCTTAGCTTGTACTTGGAAACGGGCCACAAAGAGCCAAGTTCTCCTTGGGCAGAACTGTAGGGGATTAAGACTACCATGTTTTGGGCTACTTATTGAAGTGTTGCACTCAAAGTGAAGATTCTTGATCACCCTTAGTACATAACCTTTTCTTCTGAGGCTCTGCTTTCAAGACAAAGTTCTTGAGAACAAAAGGGCCTCAGAATATACAGTATATGCCATTACATATTTGTTTTGTGTGTTTTACGTATGTGCTTTGAAGGGAACTACAGGTGTGGATCGTTGGGTAAACAGTAACTAGGTCGACCACTATTGGTCGACAGTGACTATGTCGACACCTGGAATAGGTCTATCAGATCATTAGGTCGACATGGAATAGGTCGATCTGGAAATAGGTCGACATAAGTTTTTTGAATAATGTTGGCATTGTTTTCTTCATAAAGTGACCAGGAACCCCAATTAGTGCACTCGCCATGCTACGGGCAGGGTTACTATTCCCATTCATAATCCACATGGATCGTAAAGTAGGAAAAAGTTTGAAAAAATCATGTCGACATTTTCATGTGTTGACCTTTGCCAGGTCGACCTAGTGACCATGTTGACTTAATGACCATGTCGACCAATAGTGGTCGACCTAATGAGTGTCAATCTAAGTGTTGTCGACCTAAACACCGGATATCGGGAACTACATCCAAACTTCGCATTAGTTGTTAAATTGTCAGTGTGTCTTCTTTACCGGTATATTTATTAAGCTGCAAATGTTGCAAATGTAAAATATTACTGATAGGGAAACCGATCTACTAGATTTTATTAACTGGAAGATTTAACAATTAGGAAATAGGTGAGACTACACATGTGTTCTGCATGACTATTGTGTGTGGAAGTGCTAAAGGTTTTGGTGACATTGGGGGTCATTCCGAGTTGATCGCACATAGCAACTTTTTGCTGCTCGTGCGATCAACTTGACGCCGCCTATGGGGGAGTGTATTTTAGCATAGCAGGGTTGCGATCGCTTGTGCAGCTCTACTATGCTAAAAAAGTTTCACGCAAAACAAGAGTAGGCCTAGACCTACTTACCCAGTGTGACGAATCCAGCAATGAAGGTCCCGGCTTTGACGTCAGATATCCGCCCTCCAAACGCCTGGACACACCTGCGTTCACTTTACCACGCCCGGGAAATGGTGAGTAGACACCCCAATCCTCCTTCCCGCTGTCAATCTTCTTGCAATCGCGCCTGTGATCGCTTTCGCCGGTCCTGGCGTCATTGCATGGCGACGTTCGTCGCTGGGCAATGACGCACGTGTGCAATGTGGATGCCTCGCAGCCGCAGTTCTGACCCATTCGCACCGCAGAGAAGAACCGCTGCGTGCGAACGGGTCGGAATGACACCCATTATTCATGACGTGTTTCCAGATCTGCCCATCAATCCATGGCTGTGAATTGCAGCTTAGTATCACAGGTAAATGTATCAAACTGGTTACAATGAAAGAATTCTGCTGATACAGATACTGTAGATACAATTGTTCTATTCTCCTGTTGCGTCTTATAGGATGTGATGGAGTAACCGGCTGCAAATACAGACTTTTTTTTTTTTTTTTTTGTGGCAACGGTGCCAATATTTAAAGGTTAAACGTTAAGAGAAACAGCTGTAACATTAGGAGCAGGAGTTTGTGTCACTGAGGGTCAGCTGCTGCCTGATGAGAAATACACGATTGATAATGTGACTCCAGAGTCTTCTATAAACATAGTACACTAGGCAGTGATATCTTCTATAAGGTCAATTGTTTTATCAATACTTACACTAGTCATGTGGCTTATGTATCGCTTGTCCTTACAAAAACTGGCGGCCTTAAATTACTGAAGCCATCAGACCAGCGCGAGAAAATATTATGGAACGTTGCAAAACTTTATGGCAACAGTAAAACACTTCAGCAAACAGAAAATATCACCACCGAAACCTGCTTCCATGTGGTTGTGAGCGTATTATACATGCAAACTGTGCTTAAAAAGTGCAAGGCCCTTTACCGCTGTCATATACTATGTTATACCCTATAGCAATCAATAGTTACCTTAATGGGACCTGCAATGAACCGTTTGTGTAGAGAATCAGCCATTATAGATTATTTAATAAATCACACTCAAATATAACCAGCTACCATAATAGCAGGACGGTGAAGTAAAAGAGATAACATTATTAAAGGGGAATATTACACTTATTTTCTAAATGGTATTAAAAGAAGCACAGCGACCATATATTATGGCACTGTACTATTATTTACTAAACAGGAATAAAAAAACCTAGTTTCCTCCTTCTGTGCAGGAACTGAATGAACTCGGAAGTTAGTGAAACTGTGAGGAGTCAAACTTCGACGATCAAACTATCGACACCAAAATTACGTATGGCAAATAATGCCGACATGATCAGGATATCAACATCCAAAAGGCTGACAAGGTCATAAGGTCAACAGTTAAAATGTAGACAGTTAAAATATCGGCAATAAATAAATGTCAACGATCATAAAAGCGATAACCAAACTGTTGACCAATATAGATATAAAATATTATTCTTATTCTTTTTATTATTATTACGAGTTATTTATGTAGCGCGCACATATGGGCACACCATGCACTTATTTTCTCAAATTCAACTATGTCGCTGTTCCTATCACTGTCTATGTCTATACCGGCTTTTAGTAGTGTCTAAACCGTCAGACAGCTGTTAGCGGCGGCTGTGTTATTTTCTTGTGACTGTCGACATTTTGACGTGGGGGGTCATTCCGACCCATTTGCACACAGCGGTTCTTCACTGCGGTGCGAATGGGTCGGGGCTGGCTGCTCGGCGCCCGCAATGCGCACACACGTCGTTGCCAGGCGACGGTCATCGCTGGGCAGCGATGCCGCCAGCGCAGAAGGTGATCGCAGCGGCGATCGCATGAAGACTGACAGGCAGGAGGCGTTCCGGGGCGTCAACTGACTGGTTTCAAGGCGTGGTGAGGCGAACGCAGGCGGATCCAGGCGTTTGGAGGGCGGATGTCTGACGTCAAACCCGGGACCTTCATCGCTGTATCCGTCGCACAGGATAAGTAGCGCTTACCCTGGTATTGTTTTGCATGAAACTTTTTTAGCATAGTAGGGCTGCACAAGCGATCGCACCCATGCTATGCTAAAATACACTCCCCCATAGGCGGCGTCAAGTTGATCACATGAGCAGCAAAAAGTTGCTACGTGCGATCAACTCGGAATGAGGGCCTACAGTGTATGTGTACATTTTAACTATCAGCATTTCAACCCATGTATATTGTCTACATTGCGTTCATGTCTACATTATGTCTCTGTCAATATTTTAACTGTGTTATATGTAATGATTGTTACAAACAGTCCATGTCAACACTTTGTTTGTCTAAATATTGTACCTATCAAGTAGTCTGATTACATTCCAGTCTGGTTGCCCTCCAGTCCGGTTCCAATCCACTTGCACTCCTGTCCAGTTCCAGTCCGGTTACATTCCAGTCCGGTTACACTCCAGTCCAGATCCAGTGTCATCATTCCAGTGCCAGCCTGGTCAACACTCCAGTCCAGATTGAACTGATCAGACCACCAGCCTAAAGCCAAACCTTTGCCAGAACTCCTAGCCCAGACACGAAGCAGCGACCTGCTCACTAGGTGCAGCGAAGCCCAAAGTTTCTTGTGGGGCTTCCTGGTAAAGACCACCAGTGTGTTAATACTTCATACCCCTGTTCTAGGTCTCGTCAACCTCCTGGTACTAGTTCTACCCATAACCTCGTAACTTCCAAGTGTCATTCCATTCTTTGTGAAAGCACTATCTCTGGCCTCCCAGCTTCCAGTACAATACTACCCAGAGGACCTGGGTCTCTGACACGTGACCGGAGACAGACGAAACCCAGAATCAGACACGGAGCTGTTGCTGTTGCTCCAATCCTGCAAAAGCCTGCCGTTCCACATTAACATCATGTGGAATAATGCTGTCCCTGCCACCGTATGTTTTAAGGAAATGTGTTAAAAAGATTTTGTGCATTGATTTCTCTAGATTTTCTATATAGCTTGGTAATTTAAAAGTCTGGTTGAGGTTTTTCTAGTGTTAATGGCTGCATTTGTATCTTATTTTAGTTGTACAAGGTTACAGAAAAATGTCTTTGACAGAGAATTTGTCTAACCAATGACTACAGATAGAGTAAGGGTTCCATTCACAAAAATGGTATATTAGAGATGAGCGGGTTCGGTTTCTCTGAATCCGAACCCGCCAGAACTTCATGTTTTTTTTCACGGGTCCGAGCGACTCGGATCTTCCCGCCTTGCTCGGTTAACCCGAGCGCGCCCGAACGTCATCATGACGCTGTCGGATTCTCGCGAGGCTCGGATTCTATCGCGAGACTCGGATTCTATATAAGGAGCCGCGCGTCGCCGCCATTTTCACACGTGCATTGAGATTGATAGGGAGAGGACGTGGCTGGCGTCCTCTCCGTTTAGAATTAGAATAGATTAGAGAGACACTTGATTTACTAATTTTGGGGAGCATTAGGAGTACTCAGTAGTGTACAGTGCAGAGTTTTGCTGATAGTGACCAGTGACCACCACTTTTATTTAAAATCCGTTCTCTGCCTGAAAAAAGCGATACACAGCACACAGTGACTCAGTCACATACCATATCTGTGTGCACTGCTCAGGCTCAGGCCAGTGTGCTGCATCATCTATATATATTATATATCTGTCTGACTGCTCAGCTCACACAGCTTATAATTGTGGGGGAGACTGGGGAGCACTACTGCAGTGCCAGTTATAGGTTATAGCAGGAGCCAGGAGTACATAATATTATATTAAAATTAAACAGTGCACACTTTTGCTGCAGGAGTGCCACTGCCAGTGTGACTAGTGACCAGTGACCTGACCACCAGTATATAATATTAGTAGTATACTATCTCTTTATCAACCAGTCTATATTAGCAGCAGACACAGTACAGTGCGGTAGTTCACGGCTGTGGCTACCTCTGTGTCGGCACTCGGCAGCCCGTCCATAATTGTATATACCAGTGACCTAACCGTGGTTTTTTTTTCTTTCTTTATACATACATACTAGTTACGAGTATACTATCTCTTTACCAACCAGTCTATATATTAGCAGCAGACACAGTACAGTGCGGTAGTTCACGGCTGTGGCTACCTCTGTGTCGGCACTCGGCAGCCCGTCCATAATTGTATATACCACCTAACCGTGGTTTTTTTTTCTTTCTTTATACATACATACTAGTTACGAGTATACTATCTCTTTATCAACCAGTCTATATATTAGCAGCAGACACAGTACAGTGCGGTAGTTCACGGCTGTGGCTACCTCTGTGTCGGCACTCGGCAGCCCGTCCATAATTGTATATACCACCTAACCGTGGTTTTTTTTTCTTTCTTTATACATACATACTAGTTACGAGTATACTATCTCTTTATCAACCAGTCTATATATTAGCAGCAGACACAGTACAGTGCGGTAGTTCACGGCTGTGGCTACCTCTGTGTCGGCACTCGGCAGCCCGTCCATAATTGTATATACCAGTGACCTAACCGTGTTTTTTTTTTCTTTCTTTATACATACATACTAGTTACGAGTATACTATCTCTTTATCAACCAGTCTATATATTAGCAGCAGACACAGTACAGTGCGGTAGTTCACGGCTGTGGCTACCTCTGTGTCGGCACTCGGCAGCCCGTCCATAATTGTATATACCACCTAACCGTGGTTTTTCTTTCTTTCTTTATACATACATACTAGTTACGAGTATACTATCTCTTTATCAACCAGTCTATATATTAGCAGCAGACACAGTACAGTGCGGTAGTTCACGGCTGTGGCTACCTCTGTGTCGGCACTCGGCAGCCCGTCCATAATTGTATATACCACCTAACCGTGTTTTTTTTTTCTTTCTTTATACATACATACTAGTTACGAGTATACTATCTCTTTATCAACCAGTCTATATATTAGCAGCAGACACAGTACAGTGCGGTAGTTCACGGCTGTGGCTACCTCTGTGTCGGCACTTGGCAGCCCGTCCATAATTGTATATACCACCTAACCGTGGTTTTTTTTTCTTTCTTTATACATACATACTAGTTACGAGTATACTATCTCTTTATCAACCAGTCTATATATTAGCAGCAGACACAGTACAGTGCGGTAGTTCACGGCTGTGGCTACCTCTGTGTCGGCACTCGGCAGCCCGTCCATAATTGTATATACCAGTGACCTAACCGTGGTTTTTTTTTCTTTCTTTATACATACATACTAGTTACGAGTATACTATCTCTTTATCAACCAGTCTATATATTAGCAGCAGACACAGTACAGTGCGGTAGTTCACGGCTGTGGCTACCTCTGTGTCGGCACTCGGCAGCCCGTCCATAATTGTATATACCACCTAACCGTGGTTTTTTTTTCTTTCTTTATACATACATACTAGTTACGAGTATACTATCTCTTTATCAACCAGTCTATATATTAGCAGCAGACACAGTACAGTGCGGTAGTTCACGGCTGTGGCTACCTCTGTGTCGGCACTCGGCAGCCCGTCCATAATTGTATACTAGTATCCAATCCATCCATCTCCATTGTTTACCTGAGGTGCCTTTTAGTTGTGCCTATTAAAAATATGGAGAACAAAAATGTTGAGGTTCCAAAATTAGGGAAAGATCAAGATCCACTTCCACCTCGTGCTGAAGCTGCTGCCACTAGTCATGGCCGAGACGATGAAATGCCAGCAACGTCGTCTGCCAAGGCCGATGCCCAATGTCATAGTACAGAGCATGTCAAATCCAAAACACCAAATATCAGTAAAAAAAGGACTCCAAAACCTAAAATAAAATTGTCGGAGGAGAAGCGTAAACTTGCCA
Source organism: Pseudophryne corroboree (assembly GCF_028390025.1). Lineage (NCBI taxonomy): Eukaryota > Metazoa > Chordata > Amphibia > Anura > Myobatrachidae > Pseudophryne > Pseudophryne corroboree. The sequence continues at coordinate 809,528,300 of NC_086448.1, forward strand.
ATATGCCATTTACCACACGGAGTGGCAAGGAACGGCTGAGGCCCTGGCCTATGTTCATGGCTAGTGGTTCAGGTTTTTTGGAAGGGACATCCTGCGTGACACTGCAGTGCCACTCCTAGATGGGCCCGGTGTTTGTGTCGGCCACTAGGGTCGCTAATCTTACTCACACAGCTACCTCATTGCGCCTCTTTTTTTCTTTGCGTCATGTGCTGTTTGGGGAGGGTTTTTTGGAAGGGACATCCTGCGTGACACTGCAGTGCCACTCCTAGATGGGCCCGGTGTTTGTGTCGGCCACTAGGGTCGCTTATCTTACTCACACAGCGACCTCGGTGCAAATTTTAGGACTAAAAATAATATTGTGAGGTGTGAGGTATTCAGAATAGACTGAAAATGAGTGTAAATTATGGTTTTTGAGGTTAATAATACTTTGGGATCAAAATGACCCCCAAATTCTATGATTTAAGCTGTTTTTTAGTGTTTTTTGAAAAAAACACCCGAATCCAAAACACACCCGAATCCGACAAAAAAAATTCGGTGAGGTTTTGCCAAAACGCGTTCGAACCCAAAACACGGCCGCGGAACCGAACCCAAAACCAAAACACAAAACCCGAAAAATTTCAGGCGCTCATCTCTATGGTATATGTTCCTCAGTAAACGCAATCAAATATGTGAGCTAACATTATGTAAAATGTACCATACAGTAGGTGCATCTGCTATGGGGCTTACAGCTGATGGGGGGTTGGGTTGGTGAAACCGCCGGCCACCATACCGGTGCCAGGATCCCATCTTTTAGATCAGAGGTTCTCAAACTCGGTCCTCGGGAGCCCACACAGTGCATGTTTTGCAGGTATCCCAGCAGGTGCACAGGTGTATTAATTACTCTCTGACACATTTTAAAAGGTCCACAGGTGGAGCTAATTATTTCACTTGCGATTCTGTGAGGAGACCTGCAAAACATGCACTGTGTGGGCCCCCGAGGACCGAGTTTGAGAACCTCTGTTTTAGATGGACGGCAGGGTGGGTGGGGGGGGGGGGGGGGAAGCGAGCGCAAGGAAGCCCCTTGCAGGCTCGTTGCACTCTCCACACAGTGGGCTTGGGGGCTCACTGCACTCACCACAGGTTCTATTCCCACTCTATAGGTGTCGTGGACACCCACAAGTGGGAATAGTCCCTGTTGTTTGGCATGCCGACTGGTGGGCTATTCAGCATTCAGGATCCCGGCTTCGACCGCCGGTCACATAACTGCATCCCGATGGGGAACTTGTCTTTCTTGTCTTTCCAAGTTCCTAGGTGAGTTTTTTGCCTTTGGGTGATAAATGAGACCCTTAAAAGTTTTGCTATATTGCCCACTAATGACTAGTTACGCCCTTGAGGCATATTTATTATAAATTGTGTTCTGCCCCAAATATAAAGAATCTTTGTTGCCGCATATTGCAGGCATGAGGGTTCTTTTTCACTTTAAAACGTTGTGACATGGGCTCTGATAACAGCCCTTCCATGTGGTCATTAAAATGTCATTTTACTTCCACCTACAAGCCCCCTTGTTGCTTTCCAGCTGTGCAAGCGCAATTCAGAAAAGGTAGCGATGTGCATTGGGATGTCCTACAACCCACCGGAAAGGAATTGCAAGATCCCTCTCTGGTAGGACTGCCCCCTTGCAATCAGTAGGCTCACACTGCCAGTAGACGGCATAAGCCCATGCAGGAAAAATCCGCAAAGCTTGTTAAATATCGTCTCCATAAAAAATAATGGTGACATCTCCTGTGAGGATTGGTGGCCAGAAAGCACTTTCTGTATTGTTGTTTCCACATATTTTAAGAGCCAAAATGATTAATAAATAGGTACTAGCGCCGAGAGGGGGGTACTAATTACCCTGACCCATGCTTGTTGGCGGAGACCATATCTATTCCATACTCAGCAGCGCCATTTTCCCAGTGACATCTTCGGGAAGATGGCGCCGCACTGTAAAATTAAAGACTCTAGCCCTGTGCACATGTGCTATCTTCCCAAATATCACAGAGAAGATGGCGCCCCCTGTGGAGCATGCCTGCAATTACTATTTTATTCATATATATTTTTTGTAAGGGGCGTAGCCATGCCTGCTGATTATGCCACACCCCCTACAGTACCTGTGCCACTCTCTACACCCCTTTAAGTAGGCCCTTAAAGGATGATAGGCTTGTTTCACACCCTTCATAATTTGTCATACACAGTTGGAACAGTGATTTTTACCGGCTGCCGGATGGTATTAACTGGAAACTTTAAAGACAAAAGAATCGTTATTACACATTATCAGGCACATGCATCTTTCCCCATCTTTGATTGCGTTTTCAGAAAGATTCTGGATGCCTGTAAAAGTCCTGCTCAGTTCTTTTTAAGTGGAAGCTGGAATACTAGTCTATTTAAGAACAACAGCCTTGGGCAATCCTTTAAGGAACTATCAGCCTGTCTGACTTCACAAACAAAGGAGCATTGTTAGCCATGTATGGTTTAAATACTACTGTAAAATTCCCTATTGCAGCATTAACACGTCTTGATTAAACCAGGAATTCTATGGTATACAATCTAGAAACAGCTTATCGCAAGACAGATGATGCAAGATATTTATCCATCGACGTGTACAAAGAAATTATTCATGTAAACACAAAGCCAAGGCTTATCATATTTATTCAAGTTTGATGTTCTATCAGTTTTATTTAAATGTAAGATGAAAAGAGATAGTCACGTTTTATAATCTCACATTAACGGGTAATTCTACAGCAACGAGCACGCCTTATTGCAATGCAGAGTTTTTATTACAGTGTCAGCTTAGTAAATAATATATGGCATATATTGTGGAATATGGCAACAAGTGTGCACAATGTCATATTTGCGTACAGTACAGTAGATCAGTTCAGATTAATCATATATACTGGATATATAGAGGGTCATTCCGAAGTTGATCGTAGCTGTGCTAAATTTAGCACAGCTACGATCATTCACACTGACATGCGGGGGGACGCCCAGCGCAGGGCTAGTCCTCCCCGTATATGTCAGTGCCGGCACCCCCTCCCCTCCCCCCCGCAGAAGAGCTTTAGCGTGCTGGCTGGGAGCTACTCGTTGCTCCCCGGCCTGCAGCGGCTGCGTGTGATGTCACCGCGGCTCACCCCCCCCCCCCCATCGGTCCGGCCTGCATTGGCCGGACCGCTCCCCCTAAACGGCGGCTTAACGCCACCGCCCAGCCCCCTCCCGCCCAGCAACTGCCTCTGCCTCAGTGGGGATTGCTAGGCAACAACGGCTGCCATTCGACGGCGCACTGCGGCACCGGCGCATGCGTAGTTCTGACCCGATTTCTGCGCTGTGAGAAACTGCAGCGAGCGATCGGGTCGGAATGACTCCCATAGTGTGCTGTGTTGCACAACTTGTAGCTACATGGAAAGCGTCCTCACATTTGCACATCCTCAGTCAGGAGCTGCTATTAAAATCAATCATGTGCTATCTTGCCTGTCGACATATGTCATTTACTATGGGGGTCATTCCGAGTTGTTCGCTCGCAAGCTGCTTTTAGCAGCTTTGCACACGCTAAGCCGCCGCCTACTGGGAGTGAATCTTAGCTTATCAAAATTGCGAACGAAAGATTAGCAGAATTGCGAATAGACACTTCTTAGCAGTTTCTGAGTAGCTCCGGACTTACTCGGCATCTGCGATCAGTTCAGTGCTTGTCGTTCCTGGTTTGACGTCACAAACACACCCAGCGTTCGCCCAGACACTCCTCCGTTTCTCCAGCCACTCCCGCGTTTTTCCCAGAAACGGCAGCGTTTTTTCGCACACACCCATAAAACGGCCAGTTTCCGCCCAGAAACACCCACTTCCTGTCAATCACATTACGATCACCAGAACGAAGAAAAAACCTCGTAATGCCGTAAGTAAAATTCCTAACTGCATAGCAAATTTACTTGGCGCAGTCGCACTGCGGACATTGCGCATGCGCATTAGCGACTATTCGCTCCGTTGCGACAAAAAAATAGCGAGCGAACAACTCGGAATGACCCCCTATATTCCTTGCCCATGTGGCCTCATGTACATAGGCAAAACAACTAGAACATTCCGAGAAAGAATCGCCAAGCAATTAGAGATGCCATCCAAGAAAAAACCCACAAGAACAGCCGGTGGCTAGACATTTTAGAAATGAGAAACATTCACTTGCCACCCAAAGGGTGCAAGATCATAGACCACATCCCCACCAGTAATAGAGGGGGTGACCGCGACACTCGTCTACTACGTATGGAAGCCCGTTGGTTCTATCGCCTGAAAACTTTGGCCCCATTGGGCCTCAATGAGACAAATAACCTGGGATGTTTTTTATGATAATTTTCTATTTTTGATTATTAAATAATTTTTATAATTAATTATTAATTTTTCATAGCATTAATATCAAAAGATCATACAATAACTTTCTGTTTCTGCCATAGTGTTATGACATCCTCTCTCATGTCCTGTGGATTGCACTGGCATTTTTTCCACAATTTGCTAACCATTTTTGATACTTATTTTCTCCAGGTGTTTTGTAATCTTAGCCTGGTCTCCTCATATTTATAACATAGTAATATAAAGTGATAATATTGCTACATAGTATCTCTATTGCCACCTGGTATCTTTTATACACATTAGTATATGCTTTGTGCACTTATTAGATTCTGCTTTATTCCTTTAGTGCTGTTGGACCGGGTATCCATGGCAACGGCACTGGATGGCGCGCGCCAGGGGATTCATCACTGGCTACCGTCGGCGTCCACGCGTTTCCTGGGTGACGGCTTCAGTAGTGGGTCTTTCTCTTCTATTTAAAGTATGATGTTTTACTTTTATTTTGTGTGTCCTGACGAAATTTATGAAAAAGAAATGAAACGTTGACTGACTTCTCATGGGTCCCGCCATACTGATTGAGGACCTGGCTGTGAAATCTTCATATACAAGACCTGTGAGTGTTGCTGTACTTCTCCCTGCATATGCTTCCACAGTGGGCACCCAGGCAAATACACAGACTATATTAGGAGTGCCGGTCATCTACTGAACACTATATATATATATATACGTGATGTAGGCACTCGTGAAGAAGGGATTTTTCAAAATTCCACCCACAAAGGGGTTAAAAGGGGTGAGGTGATTATTAGGAATTTCCCCCTCACAGAGGAGAGTTAAGACAGCCCACCCAGGCAAGGCTATAAAGAATGCATGGTGCCAGCGATATCGAGTAGCGGAGGGGGGAGAACACAATGTTCTGTTCCTGGACTTCCTTGCCAGTGGCAGTTGCACAGCAGTACATTATTCAAAGAAGAAAGCCACATCAACTGCCACCCCTAAACACTGTCAAACATCTCTGGGTGTGGCTCCCTTATTTGAATAATGGACTGCTCTGCAACTGCCACTGACAAGGAGGTCCAGCCTTATGGTTCATGAGATTTTGTTATGAGTCAGTGATATTTGCCATTTAAGTACTTAACCAACCTATTTCCAGTCAGGAGAGGATAGTGTCTCAGTTATCAGAGGTTAACCTGTTACTTGAACTAAACATTGCTGAACCTCTCAGAGAGCAATAGGAGCAAAGGAGACATAGACATTTTGAGTTTTAATGCATTAAAGGAAAGCTTGATAGTAAGCAACTGCTTATTTGCTGTGTAAAGGGTAAGGAAAGCTCTCCCAGTGACCTTAAGTGTTGTGTGAAAATCTTTACCTTTTTACCGCAAAGGAGGAGCCCTAAGGAGAGCGAGAAGCTAAGCAAGGAGACCTAGGGCCCTTGGAATAGAGTCAGCCTATCCCTGCAAACCTTACATATTTAACACAACATGACCCTCTCCAGGAGAGACAGAATGCTCTGCTCTTGGACTTCCCTCTTAATTTATGGTTGTCATCACCTGTGCTGAAACGCCTTTCTTATCCATTAATCTGTTTAACACAGGTGTCAGTAATCATAAATTAAGAGGAAAATCCAGAAGCAGAGCATTTTGTCCCTCCTGGAGAGGGTCATGTTGGGAGGTATGCATACTTGCCTACCTGACCCTCTCCATGAGGGAGAAAATGCTCTGTCCCTGGACTCTCCTGGTAATGCATGATTGCCATCACCTGTGGTGACACACCTTTCTTATCAATTAACTAGCTCACCACAGGTGATGGCAATCATACATTACCAGGAAAGTCCAGGAACAGAGCATATTCTCCCTCATGGAGAGGGTCAGGTAGGCAAGTATGGAGGTATGTTAACATACGAGCGGAGCTTGGCCTGTCGTCCCAGCATTTTTAGCACTAAGCAGGACAGCATCAGAGGTGGAACGGGGCAGAGAAGGAGGCGGATTATTCTCCTAAGCACTAGCCTTTTGACAGCATCAATCTGAGGAAAGCCCTGACAAAGATTGGCAGCGGCGGGCAAAGCATGTCCTACTGTAAGTCTAATTGCTGGTCTTCTGTGATAAACTAACCGGGTAACTTTAGGTATATCCCGCTGTCCAGAAAATAAGACACAGAGACTACAGATTTAATCCGTTTATTGTTTTGGTGTGTTATCTGGCAGCTTCCCGTTAGAACTGTGTCAGTCATCTTCCGTGCTTCATCAGGCTGGTCCTGCTCTGTCACCTGTTATATGTCTAGTTTTGTGTTTTATATGTAAAAAAAAATGTTAAAAGCAGTATTAAGTTTGCTTGAATACCAGCGCTTTTCATCTCCTTGTGATTATACTTGGGACTCCGCAGCAAAGCACGGCTATTCAGCTAGTATATATATGGCAGGGACAGCAAAATTCCACATGAACTTAATGTGGAATGTCCAGATATCCCAGGTTTAGCAGAGCAAAAGCAGCAGGACTGAAGGGTCCAGTCCAGGTGTTGCCTCAATCAGATGTCATCCAGGAGCTAGGCTAATTAATTAAACTACACCTGTGATCAGTATGTGTTCAGTGCATAGAGACTTTGCTTCTGATGATGACTAGCATCCAGAAGGGGGTGTGGGCAGAGTTGGATTAAAGCAGGGGCGACAGGGGCAGTTGTGCCTGGGCCCCCAACATTAGGGGCCCCCACACGCTGTCACCCAGACTCGGCACTGCAAGTGGCATAAAACAGTTAAAACCAGAGAAGAGCCGGTTTCTTCCTCTTAGACTGCCGCCGGCACTGAGGAGCTTTACTGCAGTCAGAGTCTCGCGGGAGAATGACGTCAAATCCCGCGAGACACTGACTGTCCAGAGCTGCGGTCAATGTGAAGCATTCCTCCCGCCTGTGGTTCAGATCGTAAGCGGTGGTGTTCGGCAGAATAATTCTCTCAGGAGAAGCTGACACTGTGCCAGGTATGCCGCTGTACGACTCTTACACGGACACCAATGCATAAACTTGAGTCTCCAAATAAGGTTTATATATATATATATATATATACACTGCTCAAAAAATAAATAGGAAAACACTTAAACAACACAATGTAACTCCAAGTCAATCACACTTCTGTGAAATCAAACTGTCCACTTAGAAAGCAACACTGATTGACAATCAATTTCACATGATGTTGTGCAAATGGAATAGACAACAGGTGGAAATTATAGGCAATTAGCAAGACACCCCCAATAAAGGAGTTGTTCTGCAGGTGGTGATCACAGACCACTTCTCAGCTCCTATGCTTTCTGGCTGATGTTTTGGTCACTTTTGAAAGCTGGCAGTGCTTTCACTCTAGTGGTAGCATGAGACGGAGTCTACAACCCACACAAGTGGCTCAGGTAGTGCAGCTCATCCAGGATGGCACATCAATGCGAGCTGTGGCAAGAAGGTTTGCTGTGTCTGTCAGCGTAGTGTCCAGAGCATGGAGGCGCTACCAGGAGACAGGCCATCAGGAGACGTGGAGGAGGCCGTAAGAGGGCAACAACCCAGCAGCAGGACCGCTACCTCCGCCTTTGTGCAAGGAGGAACAGGAGGAGCACTGCCAGAGCCCTGCAAAATGACCTCCAGCAAGCCAAAAATGTGCATGTGTCTACTCAAACGATCAGAAACAGACTCCATGAGGGTGGTATGAGGGCCCGAAGTCCACAGGTGGGGGTTGTGCTTACAGCCCAACACCATGCAGGACGTTTGGCATTTGCCAGAGAACACCAAGATTGGTAAATTCGCCACTGGCGCCCTGTGCTCTTCACAGATTAAATCAGGTTCTCACTGAGCACATGTGACAAACGTGACAGAGTCTGGAGACGCCAAGGAGAACGTTCTGCTGCCTGCAACATCCTCCAGCATGACCGGTTTGGCAGTGGGTCAGTAATTGTGTGGGGTGGCATTTCTTTGGGGGGCCGCACAGCCCTCCATGTGCTCACCAGAGGTAGCCTGACTGCCATTAGGTACCGAGATGAGATCCTCAGACCCCTTGTGAGACCATATGCTGGTGCGGTTGGCCCTGGGTTCCTCCTAATGCAAGACAATGCTAGACCTCATGTGGCTGGAGTGTGTCAGCAGTTCCTGCAAGATGAAGGCATTGATGCTATGGACTGGCCCGCCCGTTCAGCAGACCTGAATCCAATTGAGCACATCTGAGACATCATGTCTCGCTCCATCCACCAACGCCACGTTGCACCACAGACTGTCCAGGAGTTGGCGGATGCTTTAGTCCAGGTCTGGGAGGAGATCCCTCAGGGGACAATCAGCCACCTCATCAGGAGCATGCCTAGGTGTTGTAGGGAGGTCATACAGGCACGTGGAGGCCACACACACTACTGAGCCTTATTTTGACTTGTTTTAAGGACATTACATCAAAGTTGGATCAGCCTGTAGTGTGTTTTTCCACTTTAATTTTGAGTGTGACTCCAAATCCAGACCTCCATGGGTTAATAAATTTGATTTCCATTGATAATTTCTGTGTGATTTTGTTGTCAGCACATTCAACTATGAAAAGAACAAAGTATTTAATAAGAATATTTCATTCATTCAGATCTAGGATGTGTTATTTTAGTGTTCCCTTTATTTTTTTGAGTAGTGTATATATCTAACAGCAGTAATGGCGGCACTCCACAGACTTTAGACAGAATTAAAACAGCTTTTTCTTTATTACGTAATAAAGAAAAAGCTATTTTAATTCTGTCTAAAGTCCGTGGAGTGCCGCCATTACCGTTGTCTGTATCCAGGTCTTTTGGGACTAATGGAGGGCACCGCATCCCTTAACTGGAATTCCCCACTGTGAGTGCTGGGTTCTTTGGTATATATATATATATATATATATACGTTGCAATGTAGCTTGGCACTCCGGACTCACAAAAGTTCAAATTAGGGGTGCCCTCCTAATCAAATGCATATTTACCAATGTCTTTGCTTGAAAGAACGAGGGGCGGCACTCCCAAATATATTCAAAAAAACGTGATGTATTCAATCAAAGCAGCATCATATGTCAACGTTTCAAAGCCAGAAGGCTTTTTCGTCAGGACGTGAACAGTGCATAGAACTTCGCTATATATAAGAGATATATATAAGAGATGAGCGGGTTCGGTTCGTCGAGATCCGAACCCCCCCGAACTTCACCTATTTTACACGGGTCCGAGGCAGCCTCGGTTCTTCCCGCCTTGCTCGGTTTACCTGAATGCGGCCGAACGTCATCATCCCGCTGTCGGATTCTCGCGAGATTTGTATTCTATATAAAGAGCCGCGCGTCGCCACCATTTTCACTCGTGCATTGGAGATTGAACTGAGAAGACGTGGCTACGTTCTCTGCCTGAAAAGCTCCATATCTGTGCTCATTGTGCTGCAAATATGTACGTTCTCTGCCTAAAAAGCTCCATATCTGTGCTCAGTGTGCTGCAAATATCTGTGCTCAGTGTGCTGCATTTTGGTGACCAACAGTACAGTAGGCCATTGGTGTATCTTGCAGCTCTGTGTCACTGCAAGTATCCATTCCATATCTGTGCTGCATTTTTGTGAGCAGTATATATAGTAGTACAGTGCAGCATTTTGGTGACCAACAGTATATAGTTGTAAGTCAGGCACCCGGGGAGACACCTGTTGTCCGTGGGATCAATAAGGCCATTGACATGCCTGATTAAAAATACCAAAAAAATCACCTCTTCGGTGTGGAATTATTTCAGAAGAAATGTGGACAACTGGTGTCAAGCCATGTGTTGCCTTTGTCAAGCTGTAATAAGTAGGGGTAAGGACGTTAACCACCTAAGAACATCCTCCCTTATACGTCACCTGGAGCGCATTCATCAGAAGTCATTGACAAGTTCAAAAACTTTGGGTGACAGCAGAGGCAGTCCACTGACTACTTAATCCCTTCCTCTTGTACACAAGCTCCTACAAACCACACCACCAACTCCCTCAGTGTCAATTTCCTCCTTAGACAGGAAAGCCAATAGTCCTGCAGGCCATGTCACTGGCAAGTCTGACGAGTCCTCTCCTGACTGGGATTCCTCCGATGGATCCTTGAGTGTAACGTCTACTGTTGCTGGCGCTGCTGTTGTTGCTGCTGGGAGTCGATCATCATCCCAGAGGGGAAGTCGGAGACCACTTGTACTACTTCCAGTAAGCAATTGACTGTCCAACAGTCCTTTGCAAGGAAGATGAAATATCACAGCAGTCATCCTGCTGCAAAATGGATAACTCAGGCCTTGGCAGCTGTGTTGGTGTAAAACGTGTGTCCGGTATCGACAATTAATTCACAGGGAATTAGAGAATTGCTTGAGGTACTGTGTCCCCGGTACCAAATACCATCTAGGTTCCACTTCTCTAGGCAGGCGATACCGAGACTGTACACAGACGTCAGAAAAAGACTCACCAGTGTCCTAAAAAATGCAGTTGTACCCAATGTCCACTTAACCACGGACATGTGGATAAGTGGAGCAGGGCAGACTCAGGACTATATGACTGTGACAGCCCACTGGGTAGATGAATTGCCTCCCGCAGCAACAACAGCAGCGGAGGCACCAGTAGCAGCATCTCGCAAACACCAACTCGTTCCTAGGCAGGCTACGCTTTGTATCACCGCTTTCCATAAGAGGCACACAGCTGACAACCTCTTACGGAAACTGATGAACATCATCGCAGAATGGCTTACCCCAATTGGACTCTTCTGGGGATTTGTGACATCGGACAACGCCACCAATATTGTGCGTGCATTACATGTGGGCAAATTCCAGCACGTCCCATGTTTTGCACATACATTGAATTTGGTGGTGCAGAATTTTTTTAAAAACGAAAGGGGCGTGCAAGAGATGTTGTCGGCGGCCCGAAGAATTGCGGGCCACTTTCCGCATTCAGCCACCGCGTGGCGAAGACTGGAGCACCAGCAAACACTCCTGAACCTGCCCTGCCATCACCTGAAGCAAGAGGTGGTAACGAGGTGGAATCAACCCTCTATATGCTTCAGAGGATGGAGGAGCAGCAAAAAGCCATTCAAGCCTATACATCTGCCTACGATATAGGCAAAGGAGGGGGAATGCACCTGACTCAAGCGCAGTGGAGAATGATTTCAATGTTGTGCAAGGTTCTGCAACCCTTTGAACTTGCCACACGTGAAGTCAGTTCAGACACTGCCAGCCTAAATCAGGTCATTACCCTAATCAGGCTTTTGCAGAAGCAGCTGGAGAGATTGAAGGAAAAGCTAAAACAGAGTGATTCTGCTAGGCATGTGGGACTTGTGGATGGAGCCCTTCATTCGCTTAACCAGGATTCACGGGTGGTCAATCTGTTGAAATCAGAGCACTACATTTTGGCCACCGTGCTCAATCATAGGTTTAAAGCCTACATTGTATCTCTCTTTCCAGCAGACACAAGTCTGCAGAGGTTCAAAGACCTGCTGGTGAGAAAATTGTCAAGTAAAACAGAACGTGACCAGTCAACAGCTCCTCCTTCACATTCTCCAGCAACTGGGGCTACGAGGAAAAGGCTAAGAATTCCGAGCCCACCCGCTGGTGGTGATGCAAGGCAGTCTGGAGCGAATGCTGACATCTGGTCCGGACTGAAGGACCTGCCAACGATTACTGACATGTCGTCTACTATCACTGCATATGATTCTGTCACCATTGAAAGAATGGTGGAGCCTTATATGAGTGACAGCATCCAAGTAGGCACGTCAGACAGTCCGTACGTATACTGGCAGGATATGAGGCAATTTGTAGGCCCTTGCACAAACTGGCTTTATTTTACCTAAGTTGCCCCCCCCCCCTCCAGTGTGTACTCCGAAAGAGTGTTTAGTGCAGCCGGTCACCTTGTCAGTGATCGGCATACGAGGTTACTTCCACAAAATGTGGAGAAGATGATGTTCATCAAAATGAATTATAATCAATTCCTCCATGGAGACATTCACCATCAATTGCCTCCAGAAAGTACACAGGGACCTAAGATGGTGGATTCCAGTGGGGACGAATTAATACTCTGTGAGGAGGGAGGTGTACACAGTGAAAGGGGTGAGGAATCGGAGGATGATGATGAGTTGGACATCTTGCCTCTGTAGAGCCAGTTTGAGCAAGGAGAGATTGATTGCTTCTTTTTTTGGTGGGGGCCCAAACCAACCAGTCATTTCAGCCACAGTCATGTGGCAGACCCTGTTGCTGAAATGATTGGTTTGTTAAAGTGTGCATGTCCTGTTTATACAACATAAGGGTAGGTGGGAGGGCCCAAGGACAATTCCATCTTGCACCTCTTTTTCTTCTTTGCATCATGTGCTGTTTGGGGACTAGTTTTTTAAAGTGTCATCCTGTCTGACACTGCCGTACAATTCCAGGAGTACTGCCATATAAGTCCAGTCCAGTGGTGCTGTCTTGTGCTGCATCAGTCCAGTGGTGGTTTCTTGTGCTGTATATTATTTACTCCAAATAAAAGGGTTATGTACATTACTAATGTTATTATCCAAATAATTTTTACAGGGGTTGCCTTGTGTGGTGTAGGGGTACGCTCGCCTGTGCTGCATATTATTATAATAGCTTCAAATAAAAGGGTTATTATTATCCAAATTAATTTTACAGGCTTTGCCGTGTGTGTGTTTGGTTTAGGGATATGATATCCTGTGCCACCAATATTGTGCATGTATTATATCTGGGCAAATTCCAGAACGTCCCATGTTTGTGCCGCACACTTGTGTCGCTTAGCTTAGTCATACAGCTACCTCATTGCCCCTCTTTTTCTTCTTTGCATGATGTGCTATTTGGGGCCTAGTTTTTTAAAGTGCCATCCTGTCGGCCACTGCAGTTCCACTCCTAGATGGGCCAAGTGTCTGTGCCGCACACTTGTGTCATTTAGTTTAGTCATACAGCCACCTCGGTGCAACTTTTAGGCCTAAAAACAATATTGTGAGGTGTGAGGTGTTCAGAATAGACTGGAAATGAGTGGAAATGAATGTTATTGAGGTTAATAATACCGTAGGATCGAAATAACCCCCAAATTCTGTGATTTTAGCTGTTTTTATGTTTTTTTTTTTAAATCATCCAGATCCAAAACCAAAACAGGAGCGGGGAATTAGAACCAAAACACAAAACACGAAAAGTGCCGCCGCACATCTCTAGTCTATATAAGGTCCCACAATCAGAGGCATAACTAAGGGGGGTCAAGCAGGGCACGTGCCCTGGGTGCCATGGCAGGCCCAGCATTGCGCTGCTGCCGCCCGTCCTCCCCACTGCGCCGCCGAGCTAGACCCGCCATGGTGCTCGGTGGTGATTGATCCACTGCAGCATCCAGTCACCTGCTGCTGGGAGGGAGCATGACTGCGGTGCTCCCTGAGCTCCCCGCTGCTTGGCCATCCCTGCTTCGGACTTCCCGGCTTCCTGGCTTCCCGGCCCCTGGCTCCCTGACTCGAGTCTCGGCTACCAGCTGAAGGTAGGGGGGGGGGGTGTAAAATAACACAGACACCCAAAAAAACACACACTTACTATCTCTCTGAAGGGGGACACTAAGAGACACGTAATGATGGGCAGGTCTGGATTAAGGCTTGTGGGGGCCCCAGGGCAACAAATTTTGTGGAGGCCCCCCATCAATAAATATTAAGGCCACCCACCAGTGGAGTAACTAGTGGGTGCGAGCAGGGCACATGCTGTGGGCATCATGGCAGACCCAGCAGAGGGGGGAGCCACCGGCACCTCCACGGCCCGCTCGCATCACTGTGACCACTGCTCCCAGAACTCCAGCCGTTCTCCACACTCTCATCAATTGAGGTGACCCGAGCTGTCTGCCCGCCAGCCCTCCACCATGTCTGCTTGCTGCGGGGAGCATGCTCCCTTTCTAATGAACGGAGTGCCAAACCAGGGGGGTAATTCAGACCTGATCGCTGCTGTGAGTTTTCACACAGCGGGCGATCAGGTCTGTACTGCGCATGCATATGCTCCGCAGTGTGCCAGCGCGTCAGGTGACTGCACTGGTCATCATTGCATAGTGACGGGATGGTGCGAAAAAAGCGATCGCACGGCAGTCGCAAGGTGATTGACAGGAAGGGGGGACACACACAGAGAGACACAGTGCAGTGGCGTGCTGAATGACAACGCAGGGGAAGATGATGGTGTGCTGAGTGACGATGAAGGGTGGGAGATGATGTGCTGAGAAACAATGTGTGGGGGAAGGTGACTGTGTGCTGAGAGTCATCACAGGAGGAGGTGATGGTGTGGCTGAGAGACGTTGCAGGAGGAGGTGATGGTGTTGCTGAGAGACGTTGCAGGAGGAGGTGATGGTGTAGCTGAGAGAAGGTGCAGTGGGTGGTGATGGTGTGACTGAGAAATGACACGAGGGGGAGATGATAGTAGCTGAGAGACGCAGGGGACAGGATGTGAGTCTTGTTGAACCGCTGTTGTATGATGCTGACCTTGTTAATATTCCTACACAAACAGTCATCTTCTGGACAATGGGATCTCCTACATGAATAGTGAATACCGACTGAAGATGCCATTTGCCTTAGAGGATACAGTTCTTCAGAGGTTCCATATTGTGAGAAACCAACATACAGGTAAGATGCATGTTGAATTGAAAAGAATGTTCCCAGTGTGACGTACGTGAAACAGGTGGCATGTCATTTTGGCACGCCCCATTTTCAGTAGCCAAGCCCCTTCAGGTATGTGGCCACACCCATTTTGCGCACACAGTCACCTTATAGGCCTTTTTTTTTGGGGGGGGGGTGCCATTCCTAATCTTGCCCTGTGCTCCAAAAACCATAGTTACGCCCCTGTCCACACTTGACAGTGCATGTCTGAGCACAAATTAAGCATAAAGTCAAAGGAATTGTCTGTAAACCTCTGACACAGGATTGTCTTGAGGCACAAATCTGGGGAAGAGTACAGAAAAATATCTGCTGCTTTGAAGGTCCCAATGAGCATGGTAGTCTCCATCATCCGTAAATGGAAGAAGTTCGGAACCACCAGGACTCTTCCTAGAGCTGGCTGGCCATCTAAACTCAGCGATTGGGGAAGAAGAGCCCTAGTTAGGGAGGTTACCAAGAATGCAATGGTTACTCTGTCAGAGCTACAGCATTCCTCTGTGGAGAGAGGAGAACCTTCCAGAAGGACAACCATCACTGCAGCAATCCACCACCAGGCCTGTATGGTAGAGTGACCAGACTGAAGCCACTCCTTAGTAAAAAGCACACGGCAGACCGCCTGGAGTTTGCCAAAATGCACTTGAAGGACTCTCAGACCATGAGAAACAAAATTCTCTTATCTGAGGAGACAAAGATTGAAGTGTTTGGCGTGAGATGCCAGGCATCATGTTTGCAGGAAATCGGGCACCCCCATGGTGGTGGCAGCATCATGCTGTGGGGATGTTTTTCAGTGGCAGGAACTAGGAGACTAGTCAGGATAGAGGGAAAGGTGAATGCAGCAATGTACAGCGACATCCTGGATGAAAACCTGCTCCAGAGCGCTCTTGACCTCAGACTGGGGCGACGGTTCATCTTTCAGCAGGACAACGACCCTAAGCACACAGCCAAGATATCAAAGGAGTGACTTCAGGACATCTCCGTGAATGTCCTTGAGTGGCCCAGCCAGAGCCCAGACTTGAATTTGATTGAACATCTCTGGAGAGATCTGAAAATGGCTGTGCACCAGTGCTTCCCATCCAACCTGATGGAGCATGAGAGGTGCTGCAAAGAGAAATGGGTGAAACTGCCCAAAGACAGGTGTGCCAAGCTTGTGGCATCATATTCAAAAAGATTTGAGGCTGTACTTGATGCCAAAGGTGCATCAACAAAGTATTGAGCAAAGGCTGTGAATATTTATGTACATGTGACTTCTTAGTTTTTTATTTTTAATAAATTTGCAAAAATCTCAAACTTTTTCACATTGTCATTAAGGGGTATTGTGTGTAGAATTTTAAGGGGAAAAATGAAATTATTACATTTTGGAATAAGGCTATAACATAACAAAATGTGGAAAAAGTGAAACGCTGTGAATACTTTCTGAATGCAGTGTGTGTGTGTGTGTGTGTGTGTGTGTGTGTGTGTGTGTGTGTGTGTGTATACATCAGTGCATTACAATGTCAAAATAAAATCTGAAGGTACAGAATCTGGGGATTTGCATCACAACAAGATCTGTGTACAACATTTTTGTGTGATTCACAGATTAGTTGTTGCCATGCAAAATCCCTTGATATTTTGACTGTAATTATCCAAGTATGCACTGTGTTGTCCAGCTATAACGTTTACGTATGACATTATGTATGATGACACCCAAATTTGACACTATCCCCCTGACTACTGCACGTTTGTTGCCTACTGTGTGGTCAGCTATTAGGCACCTCCTCTTGGATGGCACAATACTTTCTTAGAATAAAATTCAAACTCTCACCTACAAAGTCCTTAACCACTCTTCCTCCCTTCATCTCTGGCCTCTTTACCACGCACATGTCCTCACACCCGCTTTACTCTACCAATGGTGGCCATATCTTTTCCTCCCTGATCACCTCTTCCTGCTCCCAACTTTGGATTTTTTGCTATGATTCTCAAAACTCTAGATTAGGGATGAACACTGACTTTCAATGTTATGCAACCATCTCTGACTTATCTTCCTGTTATTAGTGGTTTTTCCAATCGATGGTGTAAAAGTGATGACCTTCCACTGTTAGACCATTGTATCCTTCCTGTGAGCTATCCAGGTGCTGTGCTTTTTCCTCGCCTGGTAAATTACCCCACTAAGGCGCATTAACCAATAGAATCCAGGATAATTTCCCGGACCTACGGGTTAACACATTCGCGGCACCAACGATCAGCCATGTAATATGGATTTCTTTTCTAAAAGAAATCCTCGTTAACTGCAGCCTGCCACAGGCTCTAATTGGATAGCCCAGTGCGTTCAATTAGCCCGCAGTACATTTACCACATCTCATTGAATTCCCTCTCAGTATTAAATTACAATAATAACACTGTATTTAATTTGAGTTGTGCAAGAAATAAATGATGGCATATAGTTTCCATAATTCATCCCAGACTTTACTCTGCTAAAGTTAAAATGCTTTTATGATTTCTTGTTTAATTTGATTTATTTACCTGTGCATCTGATATTGCAGGTCTGTGAGGCTGCAAACAGCATAACTGTGCCCAGTGTACACTTAGTTACCAATGCAATCGCAAATCAGCTTAATTGCGAAGCAAACTCAAAAAACTGAATAATGTCGACAGTTACGTATGACCCAGGGCTACTCAGTATAATGAGAATGGAAGTGCACTGGAGCTACGTTTTTAATCGCTATCGTTTGCAACGGACATTAGATCCACACCCTGAAAGTCATGACTAGCCTGCGTTTTTTCCAACCACTCCGAAGAAACGCCATGTTAACACCCATGAATGGTCACTTCCTGATAATCAAATTGCGACCGCATTTTAATGAAGCTGCGATCGCATTTTAGCCTTCGCGCATGCACACTGCATTCACAGCACATGTTCAGTCTGCCGATTATCACCCGATTTGAGATTTTGCAATTTAAGCTGAATAATCCCCTATATACACTGAAAATGAATGGTGTGTTTGCAGGTAACTAAGTTATCATGCCCATTTACTCCTCTGCAACATGCGGGAGGTGCTTCTCTATCTAAGTAGGGAGTGACTGTTTGACAGGCTTGCTATGCATTGATTGGTGGATTCAAACATATGGGCAGGGCCAGTGAGTAACTGCATTCCCAGATCACATCATTACACTGTCCTAAAGATGTCACGGGAGCGTCACCTACAGTACGTCACTTACGGTAGCTGAAAGGTAAGGAAAGCACAATGTGGTTTGTATTTTAAAATGTCAATTTTGTCTTTCAATGGTTCTTTAAATGATATTCTTTCTTTTGTTTTGTATTTTATGTTATGTGTCATTTCGGTTATGACTGTTTACATGTTAACAAGTTGTTTGCACTGGTAACGGTGTTTGATTTCCTCAGTGCTACTGTTTGTGTTATGTAAAACGATGAGGCGATTGCTCAACGTTGTCTTATTTTAGGCTTATCATGGTAACAGATGGCAATAAAAGATCAGCGGCATTCAATGTGCGTAAGTCTCCAAAATGTATCAGTTAAATGTAATTATAATGGAGCTTTAAACACTTGTAAAGCAAAGGCATACGGTCCCTCACTCAGACGTGGACGCAATGGCGATGTCGGATGGAAGTGGCCGATGCTTTAAATCTGCGCTTACCTTCCACTGGTTACCCCTTGGAGCAGTGTCGGACTGGAGTATGAAGGGCCCACCGGAGGTATGCAGTTATAGGGGCCCATGATTAGAGGTGTGGCCAGCCTCCAAAGGGGTGTGGCCAGCCACCACAGAGGTTTGGCTAACCATTAGTTCTTTCTTAGTTTTGGACAAACTTTTTTTTTCACTTTTTACACCCTATGGTGCATTGATAGAACACTAAAAGAAAGAAATTAGAATACACTCTTTTGAGCACATGTTAATTTTTTCTTGTGTTTGGGTATGAGCTGGTCCAAATTACTTATTGATATATATGCGAATTGACCTAACAGAACGTACCACGCATTATTTTTTTATTTTGTTTTTATTTTCACGTTAAAAACTGAGCACACAAATCATCCGGCTGGAGAACGGACCGATGAATCATAACCTAACATAAGTGGAATAGCCTCCCATCAGAGGTGGTAGAGGCTAAGACTGTAGGGCAATTTAAACATGCTTGGGATAGGCATATGAATATCCTTACAAAGAATTAAGGTTAAAAAAGGGTTGATATTGCCTAAAGGATAAAATAAAAAAGGGGCAGACTAGATGGGCCAAGTGGTTCTTATCTGCCGTCAAATTCTATGTTGCTATGTTTCTATGTTAACCTTTGAAGATACCTTTATAGGAGTCACCATACGTCGTGCAGTGTGAGTTTGGGTACGCTGTGTGTCATACCCCAAAGATACCTAGATGTGTTTACAACCTGCATCTTCTGTGTGAGTTCCGGGGTACGCTCCCAACCAGACTATCCTTCACTTATTCTACTTCTGTTTTTACACTTTGTGGTGAATCGAGCACTAGTTATTTGGAAAGAGAAGCTAAAGATACCTTTATGAACATATATTTATGCTATTTTGTGTGAGTCTCGGTACGCTGAAGTCAAACTTGATTTAGAGACAGTTGATATAGAAACGATTTATTAAAAAAAAAAAAAAGAACGATCTAGACATTGGTGGTTGTTTTTTGTTTTTATTTCCACATTTTGGAGTCAACGGATCAGAGAGCACCTTCCAGAGCAATCGTAAGAAGGAATATCAACATCCAAAAGATAAAAGGGACGTATACCTTTATGTTGCGCTGAGTGTATAAAGAGGGCTTAAACTTCTTGTATGGTAACCATTATAGAGTACCTGGTCTGGACTCCTTGATAATTTATATAGTAATTAATGCTAGTGCATGCATTATAATATGCCAGATTTATGACAGCAATGTACTGTAGAGAATTCATCATAATCCTGTACAGTATAAGGTAACATATGTATAATATATAATGCAAGTGCACAGTCTAGAACCTGATCCCTAGAGGTGGAGGGCCCCCCAGGCAGTGGGGCCTACCGGTGGTTTCCCTGGTACCCCTGTGGGCCAGTCCGAGCCTGCCTTGGAGAAACATAATCAATTGGGATGCAGAGCCCGTGATTTCCAGTGTGCTTCCTGGGAGGTATCGTTAGGGGAGCGGGGGGCTAGCATGGCACAGACGTGTTGTGGGCATGCTTCTGACAGTGGCTGTGTCTACAGGACCTCATGTTCAGATGGACAAATTGCACCTACCATAGAGCTTGTGTCAGCTTCAATGTTGCGACCAGTGTTGTGTCAAATTACACAGAATAGTGCAGCTCCCATGGAGATGAAGTTGCAAAACAAGACAGAAGAATACAATTCGATTAGTGGCATGGACCAACCAACCAAGTGGGAATTACGTGAGTGTGTCGTTATTTCAACCGCCGGTAAAATGCCAGCTGATGGGATTCCGGCGTTGGTCTCCTGAACGCCAGGATCTTAACAGTCAGCATTTTGCCTGCATCCCGTACGAACACGTGGGTAACCTAAAACCCAAAGAGAAGTGCTCATTACAAAAATGGTGTGTAATAACCATTGGTGCATAACCGTAAATAGATTAAAAACAATATAGGAGGGTCATTCAGACCTGATCGCTCGCTAGCGTTATTTTAGTGCTGCGATCAGATCAGAACTGCGTATGCACCGCAATGCGCAGGCACGTTGTACGGGTACAAAGCGGATTGTTCCTGTGCGATGGATTTAACGAAGAATCCATTCACACAACCGATCGCAAGGAGATTGACAGGAAGAGGGTGTTTGTGGGTGGCAACTGACCGTTTTATGGGAAAGGTTGGAAAAACGCAGGCGTGTCCAAGCGTTTGCAGGGTGGGTGTCTGACGTCAATTCCGGCCCCGGACAGGCTGAATTGATCGCAGCGGCTGAGTAAGTTCTGGGCAACTCAGAAACTACACAAAGTTTAGTTGTACCGCTCGGCTGCACATGCGTTCGCACACTTGCACAGCCAAAATACACTCCCCTGTGGGCGGTGACTATCTGATCTCAGAGCTGCAAAAAACCGCTAGCGAGAGATCAGGTCTGAATGACCCCCATACTTCTCTCCTGCTGCACTTGGTCACAAAGTATTTTTCGTGCATATGGGGAGAAAAATAAAGGACAAAATAGTATAATATTGTCACAGCGGATGATAAAATACACAGATTTATTATTATTATTATTATTATTATTATAAATAAAATACATTAGCACAAACATAGAGCCAATCGCACATACAAACAAACCTCCACTAAGGAGTTATCAATATAAAATAGACAAGTTGGGCATTGATACAGTAACAGAAAGTGGCCGGAGGGCCTTCCTACCAGAAGCAGGTAAGATATCCAGCATTGGTTTGCACTGAAGGTAAGCTGGATAATGCTCCCAGTGTCTCACAAACACTCCTGTTGGCTGGTGAGCATTGTACCACTGCTACTACACTTGCAGTGAGGCTCTAACGCGTTTCAAGCAAATAGTTCTTCATCAGGAGGTATTTGCCCCACAGCAAGTGTTGGAGCAGTGATGCAGTGCTTTATTTTTCTCTCCATATGCATGAAAAATACTTTATTGTGACCAAGTGCAGCAGGAAAGAGGAATATTGTTTTTTCTTAATTTATTTACGGTTTGGCGCCAGTAGTTCTGAATCAGGCCCAGTACCTCTATCACTATGGATCACATGTGACAACGTGTCAAGGTAAGTAGTAAAGTGCCAGGTGTTGGTGGTCGTACCTGTTTCCACGGCAACGCAGATGTCAGCCTCACACTGATTAACCTCAGGCAGTAGGACGGAGAATCCCAAGAAACCTCTAAAATCACCACACATTTGGACGGTGACTAATATGGAAACAACCCACCAGGTGGCAGTGTGAGGGTCACTAGACCCAGTCAGTGTTTCATCTCATAACGTTCTATGAGATAACGGGGAAACATATAACCTATGTGCATATGAGGGTTTCCCTCACAGAGAAAAGTTGTGGATTATAAAAGGGTTAACTGTTCCTATCTGGACCCTTAGGCAATGGGGCAGTTAAAAGCAGTAAGTCGTACTCCAAAGTTTCACATTCCAGCGATGAAGCAAGCACAGTTAATAAAGCCGTTTCAGTGGTTAGGCCATGCAGTTGAGCAGAAAGTCCTGCAAGTTGCATGCAGTTGCACATTTGAGTGGGAAATAATGAAAACAGCAGATAGAAGCAGTTCCTTATGGTGACATAAAGGCAGAATGAGAGTGCGTCAGTTTCTGAGTAACTGGGCTTGGGAGCTGCTCCCTTCAGTCTAAACTGTGAGTGTAAACTGTTCAAGTAGTAAAGAGAGCAATAACACCATTCATCCTCTCAGGTAACTTATGCCGCTTTCACATCGCAAAACCTGCTTTTGAAATGGTTCTTTAAACGGTTCTTAAAACGGGTCTGAGCAGTTAAACCCCCTTCACATCGCATGTTGTAACCAGTATATTACCATTTCATTACCGTTTTGGTACCTTTCACACTGAACCCGTTTCACCCATACAAAACAGTGGTTGTCATTTTAAATGTTTATTTCCTGCTTCTGCCTGGTGACATCACACATGGAGACAGCCTATCACCTTCTGGGGCTTGCAAATACCGTTTCAGACCCTTTCACACTGCACAATGAAACGGGTCAGAAACGGGTAGGACCCTGCTTTTTTACCGTTTCAAAATACCGGTATTTTGAAAACGGTAAATTGAAGGTGACCCTTTCACATCGCAGCACGAACCGTTTAGGAAGGCTGGAAAATCTGCAATTTACCGGGTTCAAGCTGCGGTGTGAAAGGGGTATTACATACAGATGCCTTTTCCATGCTGTGACTGGGGCTAGGCTCCAAGCTATGAATATGGCTATGCAGTCTCTGGTAGGGGTCCGCACCGGGCCATTTTTGGGGTTTTGGTTATGGATCTGTATTTCCTTGGTGTTTTGGATCTGTATTGGTTTTGCCAAAACAGCCCTTGCAGATTTTGGTTTTGGATCTGTATTTTTTTTTTATCATAATCACAGCACAAATGACAGAATTTGGGGGTGTTCTTGTTCCTACTAGAGATGTGCACCGGAAATTTTTCGGGTTTTGTGTTTTGGTTTTGGGTTCGGTTCCGTGGCCGTGTTTTGGGTTCGAACGCGTTTTGGCAAAACCTCACCGAATTTTTTTTGTCGGATCCGGGTGTGTTTTGGATTCGGGTGTTTTTTTCAAAAAACCCTAAAAAACAGCTTAAATCATAGAATTTGGGGGTCATTTTGATCCCAAAGTATTATTAACCTCAAAAACCATAATTTCCACTCATTTTCAGTCTATTCTGAACACCTCACACCTCACAATATTATTTTTAGTCCTAAAATTTGCACCGAGGTCGCTGGATGACTAAGCTAAGCGACCCAAGTGGCCGACACAAACACCTGGCCCATCTAGGAGTGGCACTGCAGTGTCACGCATGATGGCCCTTCCAAAAAACACTCCCCAAACAGCACATGACGCAAAGAAAAAAAGAGGCGCAATGAGGTAGCTGTGTGACTAAGCTCAACGACCCAAGTGGCCGACACAAACACCTGGCCCATCTAGGAGTGGCACTGCAGTGTCACGCAGGATGGCCCTTCCAAAAAACACTCCCCAAACAGCACATGACGCAAAGAAAAAAAGAGGCGCAATGAGGTAGCTGTGTGACTAAGCTCAACGACCCAAGTGGCCGACACAAACACCTGGCCCATTTAGGAGTGGCACTGCAGTGTCACGCAGGATGGCCCTTCAAAAAAATACTCCCCAAACAGCACATGACGCAAAGAAAAATGAAAGAAAAAGAGGTGCAAGATGGAATTGTCCTTGGGCCCTCCCACCCACCCTTATGTTGTATAAACAGGACATGCACACTTTAACCAACCCATCATTTCAGTGACAGGGTCTGCCACACGACTGTGACTGAAATGACGGGTTGGTTTGGACCCCCACCAAAAAAGAAGCAATTAATCTCTCCTTGCACAAACTGGCTCTACAGAGGCAAGATGTCCACCTCATCATCATCCTCCTATATATCACCGTGTACATCCTCCTCCTCACAGATTATCAATTCATCCCCACTGGAATCCACCATCTCAGCTCCCTGTGTACTACTTTGTGGAGGCAATTGCTGCTAGTCAATGTCTCCACGGAGGAATTGATTATAATTCATTTTAATGAACATCATCTTCTCCACATTTTCTGGATGTAACCTCGTACGCCGATTGCTGACAAGGTGAGCGGCGGCACTAAACACTCTTTCGGAGTACACACTTGTGGGAGGGCAACTTAGGTAGAATAAAGCCAGTTTGTGCAAGGGCCTCCAAATTGCCTCTTTTTCCTGCCAGTATAAGTACGGACTGTCTGACGTGCCTACTTGGATGCGGTCACTCATATAATCCTCCACCATTCTTTCAATGGGGAGAGAATCATATGCAGTGACAGTAGACGACATGTCCGTAATCATTGTCAGGTCCTTCAGTCCGGACCAGATGTCAGCATCAGCAGTCGCTCCAGACTGCCCTGCATCACCGCCAGCGGGTGGGCTCAGAATTCTGAGCCTTTTCCTCGCACCCCCAGTTGCGGGAGAATGTGAAGGAGGAGATGTTGACAGGTCGCGTTCCGCTTGACTTGACAATTTTGTCACCAGCAGTTCTTTGAACCCCAGCAGACTTGTGTCTGCCGGAAAGAGAGATCCAAGGTAGGTTTTAAATCTAGGATCGAGCACGGTGGCCAAAATGTAGTGCTCTGATTTCAACAGATTGACCACCCGTGAATCCTTGTTAAGCGAATTAAGGGCTCCATCCACAAGTCCCACATGCCTAGCGGAATCGCTCTGTGTTAGCTCCTCCTTCAATGTCTCCAGCTTCTTGTGCAAAAGCCTGATGAGGGGAATGACCTGACTCAGGCTGGCAGTGTCTGAACTGACTTCACGTGTGGCAAGTTCAAAAGGTTGCAGAACCTTGCACAACGTTGAAATCATTCTCCACTGCGCTTGAGACAGGTGCATTCCACCTCCTATATCGTGCTCAGTTGTATAGGCTTGAATGGCCTTTTGCTGCTCCTCCAACCTCTGAAGCATATAGAGGGTTGAATTCCACCTCGTTACCACTTCTTGCTTCAGATGATGGCAGGGCAGGTTCAGGCGTTTTTGGTGGTGCTCCAGTCTTCTGTACGTGGTGCCTGTACGCCGAAAGTGTCCCGCAATTCTTCTGGCCACCGGCAGCATCTCTTGCACGCCCCTCTCGTTTTTTAAATAATCTGCACCACCAAATTCAAGGTATGTGTAAAACATGGGACGTGCTGAAATTTGCCCATATTTAATGCACACACAATATTGCTGGCATTGTCCGATGCCACAAATCCACAGGAGAGTCCAATTGGGGTAAGCCATTCTGCGATGATCTTCCTCAGTTGCCGTAAGAGGTTTTTAGCTGTGTGCGTATTCTGGAAAGCGGTGATACAAAGCGTAGCCTACCTAGGAAAGAGTTGGCGTTTGCGAGATGCTGCTACTGGTGCCGCCGCTGCTGTTCTTGCGGCGGGAGTCCATACATCTACCCAGTGGGCTGTCACAGTCATATAGTCCTGAGCCTTCCCTGCTCCACTTGTCCACATGTCCGTGGTTAAGTGGACATTGGGTACAACTGCATTTTTTAGGACACTGGTGAGTCTTTTTCTGAGGTCTGTGTACATTTTCGGTATCGCCTGCCTAGAGAAATGGAACCTAGATGGTATTTGGTACCGGGGACACAGTACCTCCAACAAGTCTCTAGTTGCCTCTGCAGTAATGATGGATACCGGAACCACGTTTCTCACCGCCCAGGATGCAAAGGCCTCAGTTATCCGCTTTGCAGCAGGATGACTGCTGTGATATTTCATCTTCCTCGCAAAGGACTGTTGGACAGTCAATTGCTTGGTGGAAGTAGTAAAAGTGGTCTTACGACTTCCCCTCTGGGATGACCATCGACTCCCAGCAGCAACAACAGCAGCGCCAGCAGCAGTAGGCGTTACACGCAAGGATGCATCGGAGGAATCCCAGGCAGGAGAGGACTCGTCATAATTGCCAGTGACATGGCCTGCAGGACTATTGGCTTTCCTGGGGAAGGAGGAAATTGACACTGAGGGAGTTGGTGGGGTGGTTTGCGTGAGCTTGGTTACAAGAGGAAGGGATTTACTGGTCAGTGGACTGCTTCCGCTGTCGCCCAAAGTTTATGAACTTGTCACTGACTTATGATGAATGCGCTGCAGGTGACGTATAAGGGAGGATGTTCCGAGGTGGTTAACGTCCTTACCCCTACTTATTACAGCTTGACAAAGGCAACACACGGCTTGACAAATGTTGTCCGCATTTCTGTTAAAATACTTCCACACCGAAGAGCTGATTTTTTTGGTATTTTCACCAGGCATGTCAATGGCCCTATTCCTCCCACGGACAACAGGTGTCTCCCCGGGTGCCTGACTTAAACAAACCACCTCACCATCAGAATCCTCCTGGTCAATTTCCTCCCCAGCGCCAGCAACACCCATATCCTCCTCATCCTGGTGTACTTCAACACTGACATCTTCAATCTGACTATCAGGAACTGGACTGCGGGTGCTCCTTCCAGCACTTGCAGGGGGCGTACAAATGGTGGAAGGCGCATGCTCTTCACGTCCAGTGTTGGGAAGGTCAGGCATCGCAAACGACACAATTGGACTCTCCTTGTGGATTTGTGAATTCGAAGAACGCACAGTTCTTTGCTGTGCTTTTGCCAGCTTGAGTCTTTTCATTTTTCTAGCGAGAGGCTGAGTGCTTCCATCCTCATGTGAAGCTGAACCACTAGCTATGAACATAGGCCAGGGCCTCAGCCGTTCCTTGCCACCCCGTGTGGTAAATGGCATATTGGCAAGTTTACGCTTCTCCTCCAGGTATATATTATGTAATGACGGACCTGCTGGACACTGTCTGTCAGCACTGCAGACTCCTAAAGTAAGCTACTAGTATCAAGAAGATAGAAAAATAAAAAAAAACCACGGGTAGGTGGTATACAATTATGGATGGACGAGCGACTGCCGACACAGAGGTAGCTACAGCCGTGGACTACCGTACTGTGTCTGCTGCTAATATAGACTGGATGATAATGAGATAAAATTAAAATATATATATATATCACACTAGTACTGCAGCCGGACAGGTATATATTATGTAATGACGGACCTGCTGGACACTGTCTGCAGAATGCGTTTATAAAAACACCACACGACGAGTGTTTAACTTTTTCACGCAGACAATCACAATATACTGGTGGTCAGTGGTCACTGGTCAGTCACACTGGCAGTGGCACTCTGGCAGCAAAAGTGTGCACTGTACTTAAAATATGTACTCCTGCTATAACTGCTCCCCAGTCTCCCCCACAATTAAGCTGTGTGAGCAGTGAGCACTCAGCACAGTCAGATAATGATATACAGTATTACATATGATGCAGCACACTGGGCTGAGCACAGATATGGTATGTGACTGTGTCACACTGTGTATCGTTTTTTTTCAGGCAGAGAACGGATTAATTAAACTGGTGGTGGTCACTGGTCACTGGTCACACTATCAGCAAGTAGTACTCCGTCCTAAGCAGACAATCACAATATACTGGTGGTCAGTGTGGTCACTGGTCAGTCACACTGGCAGTGTGGCACTCTGGCAGCAAAAGAGTACACTGTACTTAAAATATATTATTTATGTACTCCTGCTCTAACTGCTCCCCAGTCTCCCCCACAATTAAGCTGTGTGAGCAGTGAGCACTCAGCACAGTCAGATATACAGTATTACATATGATGATGCAGCACACTGAGGCTGAGCACAGATATGGTATGTGACTGTGTCACACTGTGTATCGTTTTTTTTTCAGGCAGAGAACGGATTAATTAAACTGGTGGTCAATGGTCACTGGTCACACTATCAGCAAGTAGTAGTACTCCAGTCCTAATATGCTCCCCAAAATTAGTAAATAGTGTCTCTAACTCTCTACTCTCTTCTCTATAAACGGAGAGGACGCCAGCCACGTCCTCTCCCTATCAATCTCAATGCACGTGTGAAAATGGCGGCGACGCGCGGCTCCTTATATAGAATCCGAGTCTCGCGATAGAATCCGAGCCTCGCGAGAATCCGACAGCGGGATGATGACGTTCGGGCGCGCTCGGGTTAACCGAGCAAGGCGGGAAGATCCGAGTCTGCCTCGGACCCGTGTAAAAAGGCTGAAGTTCGGGGGGGTTCGGATTCCGAGGAACCGAACCCGCTCATCACTAGTTCCTACAGTATTATTAACCTCAATAACATTCATTTCCACTCATTTCCAGACAATTTTGACCACCTTATCAACATAGGCCAAAGCTGGCTAAGCAACAGAGCAGCGGCACAAACACAAGGCAGTCATATCTGTTTAAAAACAATCCAACACAGAAATCTCCTGAGAATCATGTGTATAATATCATTGCTCTAAAGTAGTTACCAAACAACAAGGGAAAAAAACCCTGAAACCATGTGTAAAATAGCAACAGCAGAGACTGATGCCCCCCCCCCCCCACACACACACACACACACACAAGTGCACATGCCCCCAGCACATGCCTATTCTCAGTGCCCAGTCTGTACCTGCCTCCTGGGGGCCCTGGGTCACTGATGACTGGCACTCTGTGCCCATGAAAGGTCCCGATCAATCAGCCTTTTTGTTGAGCAGCTCCCCAAATTCTCCCCAATCACAAAAACCAGCATTCCGTACCTGTGCAGTACAGTGCCGAATACTTTGGGACACACAGTTAAATAATGACCAGGTTACAGTGCAGGTTGGATACAGTGCAGGTCAGACACAGTGTGGGTTACAGTGCAGGTTGGATACAGAGCGGTTCTGATGCAATAAAGGTCGGATTCAATGCAGATTACAGTGTGGGTCAGATACGGTGCAGGTCAGTCACAGTGGGGATTACAGTGCAGGTTGGATACAATGCAGGTTACAGTGTGGGTCAGATACGGGCAGGTCAGTCACAGTGGGGATTACAGTGCAGGTTGGATACAATGCAGGTTACAGTGTGGGTCAGATACGGTGCAGGTCAGTCACAGTGGGGATTACAGTGCAGGTTGGATACAATGCAGGTTACAGTGTGGGTCAGATACGGTGCAGGTCAGTCACAGTGTGGATTACAGTGCAGGTTGGATACGATGCAGATTACAGTGTGGGTCAGATACAGTGCAGGTCAGTCACAGTGGGGATTACAGTGCAGGTTGGATACAATGCAGGTTACAGTGTGGGTCAGATACAGTGCAGGTCAGTCACAGTGGGGATTACAGTGCAGGTTGGATACAATGCAGGTTACAGTGTGGGTCAGATACAGTGCAGGTCAGTCACAGTGGGGATTACAGTGCAGGTTGGATACAATGCAGATTACAGTGTGGGTCAGATACGGTGCAGGTCAGTCACAGTGGGGATTACAGTGCAGGTTGGATACAATGCAGATTACAGTGTGGGTCAGATACAGTGCAGGTCAGTCACAGTGGGGATTACAGTGCAGGTTGGATACAATGCAGATTACAGTGTGGGTCAGATACAGTGCAGGTCAGTCACAGTGGGGATTACAGTGCAGGTTGGATACAATGCAGATTACAGTGTGGGTCAGATACAGTGCAGGTCAGTCACAGTGGGGATTACAGTGCTGGTTGGATACAATGCAGGTTACAGTGTGGGTCAGATACAGTGCAGGTCAGTCACAGTGGGGATTACAGTGCTGGTTGGATACAGTGCAGGCTACAGTGCTGGTCAGATACAGTGTATTTATTTATTTATTATTTATATAGCGCACACATATTCCACATCGCTTTTCACATCAGTCCCTGCCCCAGTGGAGCTTACAATCTATATTCCCTACCACATGTACACCACACGCACACATTCATGCTAGGGTTAATTTTGTTGGGCCAATTAACGTACCAGTATATTTTTGGATTGTAGGAGGAAACCCACGCAAGTACGAGGAGAATATACCAATTCCGCACATTTAGAGCCATTGTGGGAATCGAACCCATGACCTCAGTGCTGTGAGGCAGTAACGCTAACCATTACACCATCCGTACTGCCCATTGTACGTTGGCTACAGCGCAAGGTCGGATGCAGTGTGAGATACAGTGCAGGTCGGATACGGTGCGGGATACAGTTCGGGTCGGATACAGTGCAGGTCGGAGTGCGAGTTGGATACAGTGTAGGTTATAGTGCTGGTTGGATACAGTGCGCACAGGATACAGAGGGGAATACAGTGTGGTTTGGATACATTGCAGTGTACAGTGTGGGTTGGATACAATGCAGGTAGCATACAGTGTGGGTTGGATACAATGCAGGTAGCATACAGTGTGGGTTGGCTATAGTGCAAGGTCAGATACAGTGCGCGTCAGATACAGTGCGAGATACGTTGGATACAGTACGAGATACAGTGCAGGTCAGATACAACAACAGTGCACTTACTGTGGCTGGGAGTGTCAGCATTATCTTCAGTGTGGGGCTGTGCACAGTGCGGGGGTGTACTCAATGCAGGGGTGCCAGCGTTGTTGGCAGTGTGATGGTACTGGCGGTGTCCTCAATCTGAGTTTGCCAGTGGTGTCAGCAGTGGTGGGTAAAGTCGGGGTCCGAAGTGCGGGGGTGTTGGTGGTGTTGGCAATGCGGGGGTGCTGGCAGTTGCCTCATTGTTGGGGTGCCAGCAGTGTGAGGATGCCAGCGGTGACCTCAATGTGGGTATGTCGGCACTGTTGACAGAAGGGTGGGGTTCAGGCATTGTCAGCAATGCAAGGGTGTCAGCTGTGTCCTCAGTGCAGGGGTGCTGACGATGTCCTCACTGCAGAGGTGCCAGCAGTGTCTGCAGTGCGTGTGTCCCAGTGGTGTCGTATGTGCAGGGATTCTGGCTGTGTCGGCAGTACATGTGTGCCGCTGGTGTCCTCTGTACGGGGCAGTCGGCAATGTGGGCTACATCCTCTGTGTTGAGGTTTTGGCAGTGGGGGGGGTGCTGGCTGTTTCAGCAGTGCATGCGGTTTCCTCAGTGCAGGGGTCCTGGCAGTGTCAGCAGTGCGGGAGTGCCGAAAGTGTCCTCAGTGCAGGAGTGCCGGCAGTGTCCTCAGTGCAGGGGTGCCGGCATGCAGGAGTGCCAGAGGTATCCTCAGTGCATGAGTGCCGGTAGTGTCCTCACTGCAGGGGTGCCTGCATGCGGGAGTGCCGGAGGTGTCCTCAGTGCAGGAGTGCTGGCAGTGTCTTCAGTGTAGAGGTGCCAGCAGTGTCAGCAATGTTGGAGTGTTGGAGGTGTCCTCAGTGCAGGAGTGCCAGTAGTGTCCTCAGTGCAGGGGTGCCGGCAGTGTCAGCAATATGAGAGTGTTGGAGGTGTCCTCAGTGCAGGAGTGCCGGCAGTGTCCTCAGTGCAGGGGTGCCGGCATGCGGGAGTGCCAGAGGTATCCTCAGTGCAGGAGTGCTGGTAGTCTCCTCACTGCAGGGGTGCCGGCATGCGGGAGTGCCGGAGGTGTCCTAAGTGCAGGAGTGCCGGCAGGGTCTTCAGTGTAGAGGGGCCGGCAGTGTCAGCAATGTGGGAGTGTTGGAGGTGTCCTCAGTGCAGGAGTGCCAGTAGTGTAAGCAATGCAGGAGTGCCGGCAGTGTCCTCAGTGCAGGGGTGCCGGCATGCGGGAGTGCCAGAGGTGTCCTCAGTGCAGGAGTGCCGGTAGTGTCCTCACTGCAGGAATGCCAGCATGCGGGAGTGCCGGAGATGTCCTAAGTGCAGAAGTGCCGGCAGTGTCTTCAGTGAAGAGGTGCCGGCAGTGTCAGCAACGTGAGAGTGTTAGAGGTGTCCTTAGTGCAGGAGTGCTGTTAGTGTCCCCAGTGCAGGGGTGCTGGTCGTGTTGGCAGTGCAGGTGTGCCGGCAGTGTGGGTGTGTCGGCAGTGCAGGTGGCAGCGCTACACGCTGATTGGCTGAGAGCAGTGACAGATGGCTCTCTCAGCCAATCAGCGGTCTTCAATAGGTTACTATGTAGACTGGTGTCCGAGCCAAAACCTCAGGATCCGACAGCGGAATCCTGAGGTTTTGCTCACTTGGGGATCCGGGGCAGGCAACACCCCCAATGTTTTATTGTTTTTTTTGAGGGGGTTTCGGTTCTCTAGTTTCTGGCACCCCAAACTAAGCACTCAATCTCTAAAGGCAGTGGGTGTCAGAGCTGACTGGTCGTTAAGGACGCTGGCTGGGACTGATACCAGATGACAGTGATGCTGGCCCTCTTTGTGTTTTGCTCTAGGCTACCTAGCTGGGCTAATGAGGGTACTGAGTACCTGGTCACAGTAAGTGTTAGCGTTGTCCCTCTTTGTTTATCTCCTGCACACTCTGGCTGTAGTCTCTCCTCAGTGCGCATTACCTCAGCTGTTCCCGCTCTGACTCTCAGCCCGGTCACTGCACCGGTAATGGGCTCCGCTCTCCGACTATGGCGTCCCGATTAGCTCAGCGGGGTCTGGCCGATCTCCCAGCTGCCTTCCAGCCTCACTTGTTGGGACTCGGGCATAACGCCGCTCCACTTCGTCCTGCTCTGCGGCAGCCACACACACCGCATCCTCCCTACAGGACCCTCAGCTCTCCAACGCTCTCCTCAGAACCTCTTTTTGGTGGTTACCCAGCCTCTCGCTCTTCCCGCTCCATGCTGACCAATCTCAGTGCCCCAGTCTTTCTGCACTCCAGTGATGCTGCAGGAATGTCCAGGGTCTCAGTGCCCGCAGTGTTCATGCCGCTGCTGCATGCTGGCATCACACGAAAGATGGGGAATTCAGTTAAACCCCCTTTTTGCCAGTGTCTTCACCTAGCGAGTGTGGTAATAACTAGAGATATGCGGCAGGCACTTTTCATGTTTTGTGTTTTGGTTTTGGTTCTGGTTCCATGCTCGTGTTTTGGATCTGGATTGGTTTTGCCAAAACCACCGCTTCGTGTTTTGATTTTGGATCTGGATAATTTTTGAAAAAAAACATAAAAACAGCTAAAATCACAGAATTTGGGGGTAATTTGGCTCCTACGGTATTATTAACCTCAATAACATTCATTTCCACTCATTTCCAGTCTATTCTGAACACCTCACACCTCACAATATTGTTTTTAGGACTAAAAGTTGCACCGAGGTGTCTGTATGACTAAGCTAAGCAACACAAGTGGGCGGCACAAACATCTGGCCCATCTAGGAGTGGCACTCCAGTGGCAGACAGGATGGCACTTAAAAAAAAATAGTCCCCAAACAGCACATGATGCAAAGAAGTAAAAGAGGTGCAATGAGGTAGCTGGATGACTAAGCTAAGTGACACAAGTGTGCGGCACAAACACCTGGCCCATCAAGGTTTGGCACTTCAGTCCGACTGCACTGATGGCAGATACCGGATGTACGGCTAACACCAGCATAGTTGTTATGGCCTCAGTAATCCGCTTTGCAACAGGGTATATATATATATACGGCAGTATCACTGGAATTATATGGCAGTACCACTGGACATATATGGCAGTATCACTGGATTTATACGGCAGCACCACTGGAATATATGGCAGTATCACTGAGTAGGAATGATGGGAAGAAGAGAAACAGAGTGAAACTTGGATGACCGGACTGCCCACACCGGTGGACAAGAATCCTGGCAAATGCAAAAAGATGTGTGGATATCTCCCTGCAACCAGAAAATGGGAATGTCAAATCCAGAACGTCTGGCACCCTCTCACACTTGAAGAAATACCAACCCCCTGCCAAGGAGAGCTGAAAGATCATACAAGCTCACTGATAGTGACCTCTCCAACAACTGCACTGCAATGTTAAAGTAGACCAGAACATTGGCATTACCTCAGATCATCTCCTGTCCCTCAACCTACAAGACCTATAAAGACAGCTGTTACAGGAGGAGCAGACACAAACAAGGACACCATCATGGACTTTAATATTAAGGTACCATATACATATTTGTCGGTGTGGAACATCACTTACCATGATCCTTGTTCCACTATACACATAGATGTACTATAATTACAAAGCAGAGCAATTA
Organism: Pseudophryne corroboree; assembly: GCF_028390025.1. Taxonomy (NCBI): domain Eukaryota; kingdom Metazoa; phylum Chordata; class Amphibia; order Anura; family Myobatrachidae; genus Pseudophryne; species Pseudophryne corroboree. The sequence continues at coordinate 809,562,295 of NC_086448.1, forward strand.
AGGGAACGCTAGCTAGAACATAACCTGAAACTATTTCCAGCTTATAGGAAATATAACCCTGAAGAGAAAGACAATTCTATATGCTATACCCATCTATTTGAAGGAAAGTGCATTTCTACTGATCTTATAATTAATAGGCTGAAGTGATACTGTGCTTATTGGGATTTATTTGATATATTACAGAGCCTGTATATGTGAAGCCAGCACTAACAGCAAGTTTTCATGCTCAATATGTTTTTGTACAATTTGCATTTAGATGTATCCGTGCCTCTAAAAATATTTTATTGTCTCAATTTGTGGAATGTATGTACTTTGTTAGGGGAACAATTTAGTAAATAAATACTGATAAATTTGAAAAACTCTGACTCAGCAACGCCTCAGCCAGAACTTTTTCCAAAATACATTTTTCATTACATGCGACACCGTACTTTAGGTGCTCCGCATCACTTTTCATTATGGCACTGCAGTGAGCCGTGGCTTTGTGAAACCACCATTTTTTTCAGCAATTTTTCTTGCAGTCTACATATTGTGACACTTACTACAGGCAAAACCACTGAAAAAATTATTACGTATGATCTGTCTTTTATATGGCCACGTTCCTCATTTTTTAAATGCTAAGAATACGAAATATTAAATATATCAATATGCAGTTTACCAAAACCGCAGGAAAAACCCGTCATCGAGAAGACTCTCAGGGAACTCACAGCTGCCGGTAAGTCACAGGCTATAACATTTACCCCACAGTTGGAGCTATCCTGCCTATCAGAATGTGGAAAAGTAAATCATTGAAAAAGTTTAAAACAAATATAAGACTATTCCAACTCAGCATCATTACCAGTTGACGGGGGAGGCCCCCACTCTGATTAGACTGTGTTCATCCTGCACAAACCTAGTAGACAGCCTTATATGGTAATTAAAATACAATATCAAATCAGTCAAGGACATTTACATTTATTGTAAAAAGGGGGTTTTATACCCTTACATAAAATGTACTGGTCTACAAAGGCCTAATACTGGTATACAACAAATATACAAGACAAACATAAAACACATAAAATGCTATTTCCCTTCAATACAGCTAGGGAAGCCAATCATGGGCCATTTTTTCAATCCCAGGTATCGGTATTAAAAAATAGTCAATCCTGGAATACCCGGGATTGGCTTTTTTTAATGTGTCCAGTTGTCATCCCCGCTGCGCCCGGCACAGCACAGCACACATCACTAAACAATCTAGAGCGGCGGATAGGTGGGAATCTTCCTCCACACTCGGCGGCGGGTGACAGGCGGCTTCCCATCAGGTGGTGCGGCAGGTGACGGGCTGGTGACTGCGCAGCGTGACCTCGCAGTCGCAGGTCATGCTGCACAGGGGGAGCCGGAAGGAGGGAGACGAGCAGCGTTGAGCGTCCTGCCCGGCATTAATGGGCCGCCTGATCCCACAATCCCCAGGATTGGAGCTTTCAGTCCTGGGATTGAATCCCGGACAATTTTTGCCCTAAATCCCGGGATCCCGCTCATCCCGATCCTGGGATTGGTCACCCTCAATGAGACTGCTCAAAGTAGGCTAAAATATTCCAGATTCAGTATATACATATAGGTGACAGATAACAGAAAACAGTGGGATATATTCCAAAATAACCAATATAATGACTAAATATAATATCACAAGTATACAAGCTCGTAACCAGAGGCAGTATTCATATTTCCACTATCCGAAGGACTGGAGCCTTACAGATAAAGACTTACCCCCACTGATTACGGGATCCGGTCTCTAGGTCGACAGTGACTAGGTCAACACTATCTAGGTCAACCACTATTGGTCGACAGTAACTAGGTCAACAGGGTTTTCTATGTCGACAGGGTCTCTGGGTCAACAGGTCAAAAGGTCGACGTGAGTTTTTCACAATTTTTTTCTTTTTTTGAACCTTTTCATACTTAACAATCCATGTGGACTACGATTGGAATGGTAATCTGTTCTGAGCGAAGCGGTAGCAGAGTAAGGCACCTTGCCTGAAGCATAGCTAGCGAAGAAAGCCATGCGAGGGGACACGGTGCACTAATTGGGGTTCTCAGTCACTCTACGAAGAAAACGACACCTAAAAAAACTCATGTCAACCTTTTGACCTGTCAACCTAGACCATGTCGACCTAAAGACCCTGTCGACCTAGAGACCCTGTTGACCTAGTTACTGTTTACCAATAGTGGTCAACCTAGACACTGTCGACCTAGTTACTATCTACCTTCCATACCACACCCCTGATTACAGCCGTACACTGGGAGGGTGATTAATCGCTGCTAGCATTTCCCCACCCCATGAGGTCTGATTACTAAATAGACCTACCATATTGACTACGGTTCCCTGATTGTTTGAAGAAGGAGGACCCCAAATCTGTGTTTTGTTGACGGTCTAATTCACCTCTCTATATAACAATAAGGATCCCGTGAATTGGGGCTATAAATTTAAGCCTACCTACATGCATATGAAACAAAAAATGTCTGTACATGGACAAGGTCTTATGCAGAGTTGCAGATGTCTCCACCTGAGTGGAGAGTGGCAGCCAGTATGCAGAACCAGTTGTACTTCCGGTGAGTGAAATCTGTGAAAAGGGGAAGAGAGGCCCCTTCTAGGTGTTGTATTATAAATTATAAGATGCGTCACATCAAAGAATAACACACAAAAATAGTGATATTCTCATATAGAGCTGAAACTCAATAGGCTTAGCACTGTGTCTTTGTAGTGATGAGCAGCAGTTGGTATTGTGCAGAGGAATCCTCGTCATTAAATCCATATAGACGAGAAAAAGGGTGTAGTATGGTATGTCGGCGGCCGGGCTCCCGGCGACCAGCATACCGGCGCCAGAAGCCCGACCACCGGCATATCGACAGCATGGCAAGCGCAAATGATCCCCTTGCGCGCTCGCTGCGGGCACAGTGGCGCGCTGCGGGTGCCACGCTAATTATTCTCCCTCCAGGGGGGTCGTGGACCCCCACGAGGGAGAAAAAGTGCCGGTATGCCGGCTGTCGGGATTCCGGTGCCGGTATACTGTGCATCGGGATCCCGACAGTCGGCAACCTGAAGACCACCCCGACAAAAATATGATGAGGTTCTACAGTGACGAAACAAGATGAGGTACTACAGAAGTTCAGAATGCCTTCTATTTTTTTTTTTTTTTTTTAGAAACCATATTGGGGTCTCTACAGATAAGCTTATCTTTTCTTCCTTTATGTAGTCTTTTTGCTAAAATAAACTTTTTAGATGTTGTTGCCTATTCAATGTTAGCTCTTGTATTAGCATATCACTTTTTTGGTGTTATTTTTTGATGTTTTTTACCTGATTATTTAAATTACTGCACATAGTAGGCACCTCTTTTTTTAATTGTATATATAATAGGCAAAGGAAGGCACCACGTTAGATTCCATGGCAGATCCTATTTTTTAGTTTGGGACTTGTAGCTAGAATCACCAATAATCTGGAAGAAATTGAGCTACAAGTTGACCAGATAGTAGAGAACTTCATTGATTGGACAGACTTTATTAAATAAATAAAAAATGCAATAACTAAAACTATTAAGGCAGGCATGTCCAAACTGCGGCCCTCCAGCTGTTGTGAAACTACATATCCTAGCATGCCCTGACACAGTTTTGCTGTCAGAAAATGCTAAAGCTGTGTCAGGGCATGCTGGGATGTGTAGTTTCTCAACAGCTGGAGGGCCGCAGTTTGGACATGCCTGTATTAAGGGATCAACTACTACAACACTCGATAAATACAAAAATACATAACAAAATTCCTTTTGTCTCCGAATACACGTCGGCAACTACAAGGCCCCAAAGGCCTCCAGAACCCTATGGCCCATAATTAACATTGATTAGGACTTACAATGCTTCCAGAATAAAACTCCCATGGTAAGCTATAAAAGAGGGATAAACCTAAAAGGTTTTTAGTTAAGACAGAGTTAATATTTGTCTCTGCAAAAAAAATGGGATGCTATATATGCATTTCCTTTTGCCAAAAGTGGGTATTTGGAGACAAGTACAACTTTTACCCATCCACATACAGGTAAATAATATAAAATTTGCACATTCTTATTTGCAGTATGAGATTTGAAATATATATAATCACATGCTCTTATGGACTTAGCTAAGTAGGCTAAACTACAAGGATGTTTAAGTAAAGTATGGCCTTACACAGTTAAGCTATAAGAGCAGCATTGGAAGGAAAATGTATGGTTCAACCAGTTGCCTGCCACTTCAGGACTGCCAAACACCAACTCACTTCCCTCAAATATAAAATCGTTGATCATATATACCCACATACCGTCCAACATGACCCATTCTATTAGGTACAAAATGCTCTGTTCCTGGTCTTCCTTGCCAGTGGCAGTTGAAGAGTTCCAGTATAATAAAGTCATCTACTTGTGCAGTGAGAGAATAATTATTTCTGAATGTTACAACTTGTGACTGTGTTGCAAAAACAAAATTTTACTGTATTTAAATTTATTGACAGTCTCTTGCGTATTTGACTGTTTTCCTAAATAAAATACATTTTAATTGAAAAAATATCATTATCTGTGTCTGAAAGAGTCTTCAACCTTCACCTTTCTGCCCAAAGAAGTTAGTAATAATGAATTTATCGGTGTGTATCACAGAATGCCTTTAAATGAACTTTAACAGCTAATAGTTGATTTCTAATCGAATGTCTTTATTTGCTTCTTTGTACAGTTTATTGAGAACTGGACTTTGTTTTTCTAAAACATAATTTTCTATTCATCTTGCATTTTTATATATTATTACTTCACTATATATTTTATTTTTTACACAATGCATTGAGTGTTTTGTCCTTGCTCTCTGCCCTTGATATATTAGAAGTATGCACAGTATGTATACATGTATTTCTTTTGTTTCCCTCCATTGCCCTTGATAAAGTAGTATGGCACTTCTGGTTGCTTGGCAACATTACCACCCACCCACCTCTCCCTGGCTGGGCTCTCTGCAGACGGATTTTCTCGTTTCTATGGTAACAACCCCAGAATGCACAGGTTTAGGATTTACAGTACGGTAAGCAGTTTTCATTATATGTTTGCACACCCTGATGAAAAGACTGGTTGGGTCATCGATGGATTAAACTTTATCTTTGAAAAAAAGTTAGTGGAGTGCCGCCTCATCGTTGGGACGCACAATACACTGCCATTGGTGCCAAGGGGGGGGGGGGGTACTAATTACCCGGGCCCAGGTCTGAAGGAGGGGCCCAGTATGGAAGACACTTTTCTATGGACATGAATGCTTTGTGTTTCCTGCTGGGGTTGATTACACTACATTCCGGGATACATGGTTTGTTGGGTTCACTACGATATGCCGGCGGTCGGGCTCCCGGCGACCAGCATACCGGCTCCGGGAGCCCGACCGCCGGCTTACCGACAGTGTGGCGAGCGCAAATGAGCCCCTTGCGGGCTCGCTGCGCTCGCCACGCTACGGGCAAGGTGGCGCGCGTCTATTTTATTCTCCGTCTAGGGGGGTCGTGGACCCCCACGAGGGAGAATAAGTGTCGGTATGCCGGCTGTCGGGATCCCGGCGCCGGTATACTGTGCGCCGGGATCCCGTCAGTTGGCATACTGAAGACCACCCGGTTTGTTGGTTGACTTTAAAGGCTCTAAAGTTTTTAAGCCTCATCTCAATGTCCCACCACCCACATCCCCCCCCCCACCCCCCACCCCCACACACACACACGCACACACACACACACCCCGGTTGGCATTGTCAGAGCACATCATTTTCAGCATGATCAATCCTCTAGCTTTGTAAGTCCCTAGCACTAAGCTGTCAACCCCTAAGCCACCCATCACTCTAGACTGCTTCCAATAGGTTTGTTATAGCTTATTCATCTCTAACTGTTGGCTAAATCCCCCCCCTCGATACCCCTATTGCCCACCCCCCCCACCCCTTCCTTCACATACATACTAGATTTGTACTGCTGTTTTTTTTTCCGATTGTTTTATCATTACATTTCTTGTTACTAGGTATTCAATAAACTGTGCATTTGCTATTCTTAATCTGTCTTGTATGTATGCGTTGATCTTTGAGCTAATAAAGATAATTTGCGCAAATGTTTCGGCAATGGTGGAACTTGTGATTGGTCGGTCCAGGTGTAAAATTATAATTTGGGTCCCCCTCCTCCACCGCAATCCAAGTTCACAATATGCCACACAGCATTGAATAACAGGGAGAGGCAGAGGGTGACAGTGTAAGGCAGGGGGAAAAAGAGGGTGACAGTGTAAGGCAGGGGGAAGAGGAGGGTGACAGTGTAGGGCAGGGGGAAGAGGAGGGGGATGGTGGAAGGCAGGGGGAGGAAGAGGGTGACAGTGTAAGGCAGGGGGAAGAAGAGGGTGACAGTGTCAGGCAGGGGGAATAAGAGGGTGATAGTGGAAGGCAGGGGAGGAAGAGGGTGACAGTGTAAGGAAGGGGGAAGAAGAGGGTGACAGTGTCAGGCAGGGGGAATAAGAGGATGATAGTGGAAGGCAGGGGGAGGAACAGTGTGACAGGGAGAGAGTGGGTGAGAGCGGTACAAGCACAATATCCGGCACGGTGCAGAGAACGCAGAGAACACGGGGCATGTACCTTGGTGGGGGCAGGAACACCAATGCCTCTGCTCTGTCTGTGACAGGAGCCCCTGCCAATGATGGTTTTCTCAGTTTGGCACTCTCAGTTACATTAGGTGTGAGCTGCCTTTAATTCATAGACAGCAGTGAATCAGAAATAATATAGTATACAGCTGTCTGTTAATTAGAGGCAATATGTGGCTGTGGTCACCAGTGCTGATAGGTGGCAGGATTCCTCTATCAGTCCAGCACACAAAAGGTCAGCCCGGTCTCCCCAAGGTAAGGGGAAGGTCCCTAAAGGAGTGGGGCCCACCCTGCTCTCCGCATGGGGCCATTCATCCAACATTGCTGAAAATGGTCTGCGGGGTGTGGGGCAGGGGATACATCATTGCTGGTCTGGGCAGCAGTGGGCTCCTGCTGCACCAATGGTAGTTCCAGCCTCTAGTTCCCGGTGACTTCTGAACTGGGTTACAGCATAAACAAATGACTGATACTGACACTGGAATGTGAACAGCACAACAAATGTCAGAACAGGAGCAGCACAGGACGAGATAATGGATTAAGGGGCTAATTCAGGACGGATCGCAAATCGCGATCTGCCCATAATTTTTGCGGGGGTGCCGCGGCGCATGCGACGTGAGTCCTACTGCGCATGAATCCGCATTTTCTCTGGGGGGGGCCGCAGAAAATGCGTTCGCCTCTGCCAGTCAATCAGGCAGAAGTGGGGGCGGGGCGGGAGGGGGTGGCAACGCTCTATTTTCAGGGAGGAAACGTAGCGTTGCGGGGGCGGGGCAACCCGAACAGTGGGCTGTGCGTCGTGTATGGGGGCGTGTCGGGGGCGAGGTCGTGGCGCAGCCGCCACAACAGGTAAAATGGCGCCGGGACTCCTACGGCCACAGCTAAGCTGCGCCGGCAGGAGTCAACCTTAGTTTCTGCTGAAGCAAAAATTGCGAGGCGTACGCAATTTCTGCTTGTAGCAGGGGGGAGGCGTAGCTGGGGGCCTTGCCCAGCGCTGGGCGGCCCCCAGCATGCGTGCAAAAGGATAGCAAATTCTGATTAGCAGCATCTGCTATCCTTACTGAATTGGCCCCTAAATTCTGTTCCTGAAGAAATATGAAGTCTCTTAATCCGAGCAAGGCCCTCTTCCCCCTTTGTCTATCTGCTATTACCCTTTCTTGTCTTATTAGTAGAGATGAGCGGACTTTGTCTTCCGAGTTCGGTTCTGAGCCAGGCTCAGAATTTCCCACCTTACTCGGAAACCCGAACGCTGCAAATCGTCATCATCCCGCTGTCGGATTCTCGCAGGATTTGGATTCCATATAAGGAGCCGCGCTTCACGGCCATTTTCACTCCAGTCTCTGAGAGTATATTGAGAGGACGTGTCTCCGTCCTCAGTGTCTGTGTGGGGGCGGGAAAGTGGGGTGGCAAGTCTTGTGCTGTGTTGTGCCGCTCAGTCCAGTCCAGTGTAGTCAGTGTATTGTGCTGCATCAGTCCAGCCAGTCATAGTGTTGGTGTCCTATGCTGCCATATATCCAGTGTAGCTGTAAAGTGGTGCTGTGTTGTGCTGTCCAGTCCAGTGTAGTCAGTGTATTGTGCTGCATCAGTCCAGCCAGTCACAGTGTTGGTGTCCTCTGTTGCCATATATCCAGTATAGATGTATAAAGTGTTGTTGTGTTGTGCTGCATCAGACCAGTGGTAGTGTCCTGTCCATCAGTCATTCCAGTGACGATATATACGCTGCTGCTATATGTCCACTGCTGCCGTATAATAATTATAACAATAACCACAAGTCCCTTACAGTGTTGTGGTGTTGTGCTGCATCAGACCAGTGGTAGTGTCCTTTCCATCAGTCATTCCAGTGACGATATATACGCTGCTGCTATATGTCCACTGCTGCCGTATAATAATTATAACAACAACCACAAGTCCCTTACAGTGTTGTTGTTTTGTGCTGCATCAGACCAGTGGTAGTGTCCTGTCCATCAGTCATTCCAGTCATTCCTGTGCCGCATATTGTCTTATATAACTCCCAAAAAATAATGGAGGACAAAAATTTTGAGGATAAAATAGAGAAAGATCAAGAAGAACCACTTCCTCCTAGTGCTGAACTGCTGCCACTAGCCATGACATAGATGATGAAATGCCATCAACGTCGTCTGCCAAGGCCGATGCCCAATGTGATAGTAGAGGGCATGTAAAATCCAAAAAGCCAAAGTTCAGTAAAAAGAACCAAAAAAAGAAATTTAAATCATCTGAGGAGAAACGTAAACTTGCTAATATGCCATTTACGACACGGAGTGGCAAGGAACGGCTGAGGCCCTGGCCTATGTTCATGGCTAGTGGTTCAGCTTCACATGACGATGGAAGCCCTCATCCTCTCGCTAGAAAAATTAAAAGAGTTAAGCCTGGAAAGAGCACAGAAAAGAACTGTGCATTCTGATATGGTATCACAAATCCCCAAGGAGAGTCCAAGTGTGGTGGCGGTTGCGATGCCTGACCTTCCCAACACTGGACGGGAAGAGGTGGCTCCTTCCACCATTTACACACCTCCTGCAAGTGCTGGAAGGAGCACCAACAATCCAGTTCCTGATATTCAAATTGAAGATGTCACTGTTGAAGTACACCATGATGAGGATATGGGTGTTGCTGGCGCTGAGGAGGAAGTTGACGATGAAGATTCTGATGGTGATGTGGTTTGTTTAAGTCAGGCACCGGGGGTGACACCTGTTGTCCGTGGGGTGAAGAAGCCCATTGTGATGCCTGGGCAAGCTACGGTGATGCAGGGCAGTCAGGAGCGAAAGCTGACATCTGGTCTGGACTGAAGGACCTGCCAACGATTACTGACATGTCGTCTACTGTCACTGCATATAATTCTGTCACCATTGAAAGAATGGTGGAGGATTATATGAGTGACAGTATCCAAGTAGGCACGTCAGACAGTCCGTACGTATACTGGCAGGAAAAAGAGGCAATTTGGAGGCCCTTGCACAAACTGGCTTTATTTTACCTACAGTAAGTTGCTCCCCCTCCAGTGTGTACTCCGTAAAAGTGTTTAGTGCAGCCGGTAACCTTGTCAGCGATCGGCGTAGGAGGTTACTTCCACTAAATGTGGAAAAGATGATGTTCATCAAAATAAATTATAAATTCCTCCGGGAAGACCTGAACCAGCAATTGCCTCCAGAAAGTACACAGGGACCTGTGATGGTGGATTTCAGTGGGGACGAATTAATAATCTGTGAGGAGGATGTACACAGTGAAAGGGGTGAGGAATCGGAGGATGAGGATAAGGTGGACATCTTGCCTCTGTAGAGCCAGTCTGTGCAAGGAAAGATTGCTTCTTTTTTGGTGGGGGCCCAAACAAACCAGTCATTTCAGCTACAGTTGTGTGGCAGACCCTGTCGCTGAAATGATTAGTTTGTTAAAGTGTGCAGGTCCTGTTTATACAACATATTGTGCCATCCTGTCTGTAACTGCAGTGCCACTCCTAGATGGGCCAGGTGTTTGTGCCGCTCATTATGTCGCTTAGCTTGGCCATCCAGCTACCTCATTGCACCTCTTTTTCTTCTTTGCATCATGTGCTGTTAGGGGACTAGTTTTTTTCGTGCCATCCTGTGTGTAACTGCAGTGCCACTCCTAGATGGGCCAGGTGTTTGTGCCGCACACTTGTGTCGTTTAGCTTGGCCATCCTAGTGGCACACCCAGGGGGGGGTTCCGAGCACCCAGAAACCCCTCTCCACAAAATTTTTTTTTATTTTTTTATTTTTTTTAGCTGCATGATTATTATTAATAGTGATGAGCGGGTTCGGTTTCTCGGAAACCGAACCCCCCCCGAACTTCACCCTTTTTACACGGGTCCGAGCCATACTTGGATTCTCCCGTATGGCTCGGTTAACCCGAGCGCGCCCGAACGTCATCATCCCGCTGTCGGATTCTCGCGAGATTCGAATTCTATATAAGCAGCCGCGCGTCGCCACCATTTTTACTCGTGCATTGGAAATGTTAGGGAGAGGACGTGGCTGGCGTCCTCTCAGTTATTGTTGAACTTGATTGTGCATTATTGCTTAATTTTGTGGGGAGGGCCGGGGAGCAGCTGTATAATATAGGAGGAGTACAGTGCAGAGTTTTGCTGATCAGTGACCACCAATTATCCGTTCTCTGCCTGAAAAAAAAACACTCCATATCTGTGCTCAGTGTGCTGCATATATCTGTGCTCACACTGCTTAATTGTGGGGACTGAGGAGCAGCTGTATTATATAGCAGGAGTACAGTACAGAGTTTTGCTGACAGTGACCACCAGTATACGTTGTCTGCCTGAAAAACACTCCATATCTGTGCTCAGTGTGCTGCTTTATTGTGGGGACTGGGGACCGCCAGTATAATATTATATAGGAGGAGTACAGTGCAGAGTTTTGCTGACCAGTGACCACCAGTATATAATATATAGCATTACGGTACAGTAGGCCACTGCTGTACCTACCTCTGTGTCGTCATTAAGTATACTATCCATCTAGATTCTATACCTGTGGTGCATTTAAGTTTTGCAGTTTGCTGACACAGTGACCACCAGTATATATAGCAGTACGGTACGGAAGGCCACTGCTGTACCTACCTCTGTGTCGTCATTAAGTATACTATCCATCTACATTCTATACCTGTGGTGCATTTTAGTTTTGCAGTTTGCAGACACAGTGACCACCAGTATACTATATATAGCAGTACGGTACGGAAGGCCACTGCTGTACCTACCTCTGTGTCGTCATTAAGTATACTATCCATCTACATTCTATACCTGTGGTGTTTTAGTTTTGCAGTTTGCTGACACAGTGACCACCAGTATACTATATATAGCAGTACGGTACGGAAGGCCACTGCTGTACCTACCTCTGTCTCGTCATTAAGTATACTATCCATCTACATTCTATACCTGTGGTGCATTTTAGTTTTGCAGTTTGCTGACACAGTGACCTCCAGTATACTATATATAGCAGTATGGTACGGAAGGCCACTGCTGTACCTACCTCTGTGTCGTCATTAAGTATACTATCCATCTACATTCTATACCTGTGGTGCATTTTAGTTTTGCAGTTTGCTGACACAGTGACCACCAGTATACTATATATAGCAGTACGGTACGGAAGGCCACTGCTGTACCTACCTCTGTGTCATCATTAAGTATACTATCCATCAACATTCTATACCTGTGGTGCATTTTAGTTTTGCAGTTTGCTGACACAGTGACCACCAGTATACTATATATAGCAGTACGGTACGGAAGGCAACTGCTGTACCTACCTCTGTGTCGTAATTAAGTATACTATCCATCTACATTCTATACCTGTGGTGCATTTTAGTTTTGCAGTTTGCTGACACAGTGACCACCAGTATACTATATATAGCAGTACGGTACGGAAGGCCACTGCTGTACCTACCTCTGTGTCGTCATTAAGTATACTATCCATCTACAATCTATACCTGTGGTGCATTTTAGTTTTGCAGTTTGCTGACACAGTGACCACCAGTATACTATATATAGCAGTATGGTACGGAAGGCCACTGCTGTACCTACCTCTGTCTCGTCATTAAGTATACTATCCATCTACATTCTATACCTGTGGTGCATTTTAGTTTTGCAGTTTGCTGACACAGTGACCACCAGTATACTATATATAGCAGTATGGTACGGAAGGCCACTGCTGTACCTACCTCTGTGTCGTCATTAAGTATACTATCCATCTACATTCTATACCTGTGGTGCATTTTAGTTTTGCAGTTTGCTGACACAGTGACCACCAGTATACTATATATAGCAGTACGGTAAGGAAGGCCACTGCTGTACCTACCTCTGTGTCGTCATTAAGTATACTATCCATCTACATTCTATACCTGTGGTGCATTTTAGTTTTGCAGTTTGCTGACACAGTGACCACTAGTATACTATTTATAGCAGTACGGAACGGAAGGCCACTGCTGTACCTACCTCTGTGTCGTCATTAAGTATACTATCCATCTACATTCTATACCTGTGGTGCATTTTAGTTTTGCAGTTTGCTGACACAGTGACCACCAGTATACTATATATAGCAGTACGGTACGGAAGGCCACTGCTGTACCTACCTCTGTGTTGTCATTAAGTATACTATCCATCTACATTCTATACCTGTGGTGCATTTTAGTTTTGCAGTTTGCTGACACAGTGACCACCAGTATACTATATATAGCAGTACGGTACGGAAGGCCACTGCTGTACCTACCTCTGTGTCGTCATTAAGTATACTATCCATCTACATTCTATACCTGTGGTGCATTTTATTTTTGCAGTTTGCTGACACAGTGACCACCAGTATACTATATATAGCAGTACGGTACGGAAGGCCACTGCTGTACCTACCTTTGTGTCGTCAATAAGTATACTATCCATCTACATTCTATACCTGTGGTGCATTTTAGTTTTGCAGTTTGCTGACACAGTGACCACCAGTATACTATTTATAGCAGTACGGTACGGAAGGCCACTGCTGTACCTACCTCTGTGTCATCATTAAGTATACTATCCATCTACATTCTATACCTGTGGTGCATTTTAGTTTTGCAGTTTGCTGATACAGTGACCACCAGTATATATAGCAGTACGGTACGGAAGGCCACTGCTCTACCTACCTCTGTGTCGTCATTAAGTATACTATCCATCCATACCTGTGGTGCATTTCAGTTGTGCGCAGTATATATAGTAGTAGGCCATTGCTATTGATACTGGCATATAATTCCACACATTAAAAAATGGAGAACAAAAATGTGGAGGTTAAAATAGGGAAAGAGCAAGATCCACTTCCACCTCGTGCTGAAGCTGCTGCCACTAGTCATGGCCGAGACGATGAAATGCCATCAACGTCGTCTGCCAAGGCCGATGCCCAATGTCATAGTAGAAAGCATGTAAAATCCAAAAAACAAAAGTTCAGTAAAATGACCCAAAAATCAAAATTGAAAGCATCTGATGAGAAGCGTAAACTTGCCAATATGCCATTTACGACACGGAGTGGCAAGGAACGGCTGAGGCCCTGGCCTATGTTCATGGCTAGTGGTTCAGATTCACATGAGGATGGAAGCACTCATCCTCTCACTAGAAAAATGAATAGACTTAAGCTGGCAAAAGCACAGCAAAGAACTGTGCGTTCTTCGAAATCACAAATCCCCAAGGAGAGTCCAATTGTGTCGGTTGCGATGCCTGACCTTCCCAACACTGGACGGGAAGAGCTTGCCCCTTCCACCATTTGCACGCTCCCTGCAAGTGCTGGAAGGAGCACCCGCAGTCCAGTTCCTGATAGTCAAATTGAAGATGTCAGTGTTGAAGTACACCAGGATGAGGAGGATATGGGTGTTGCTGGCGCTGGGGAGGAAATTGACAAGAAGGATTCTGTTGGTGAGGTGGTTTGTTTAAGTCAGGCACCCGGGGAGACACCTGTTGTCCGTGGGACGAATATGGCCATTGACATGCCTGGTCAAAATACAAAAAAAAATCAGCTCTTCGGTGTGGAATTATTTCAACACAAATGCGGACAACAGGTGTCAAGCCGTGTGTTGCCTTTGTCAAGCTGTAATAAGTAGGGGTAAGGACGTTAACCACCTCGGAACATCCTCCCTGATACGTCACCTGCAGCACATTCATCATAAGTCAGTGACAAGTTCAAAAACTTTGGGTGACAGCGGAAGCAGTCCACTGACCACTAAATCCCTTCCTCTTGTAACCAAGCTCCTGCAAACCACACCACCAACTCCCTCAGTGTCAATTTCCTCCTTACCCAGGAAAGCCAATAGTCCTGCAGGCCATGTCACTGGCAAGTCTGACGAGTCCTCTCCTGCCTGGGATTCCTCCGATGCATCCTTGAGTGTAACGCCTACTGCTGCTGGCACTGCTGTTGTAGCTGCTGGGAGTCGATCGTCATCCCAGAGGGGAAGTCGGAAGACCACTTGTACTACTTCCAGTAAGCAATTGACTGTCCAACAGTCCTTGGCGAGGAAGATGAAATATCACAGCAGTCATCCTGCTGCAAAGCAGATAACTCAGGCCTTGGCAGCCTGGGCGGTGAGAAACATGTTTCCGGTATCCACCGTTAATTCAGAGGCAACTAGAGACTTGATTGAGGTACTGTGTCCCTGGTACCAAATACCATCTAGGTTCCATTTCTCTAGGCAGGCGATACCGAAAATGTACACATACCTCAGAAAAAGAGGTACCACTGTCCTAAAAAATGCAGTTGTACCCAATGTCCACTTAACCACGGACATGTGAACAAGTGGAGCAGGGCAGACTCAGGACTATATGACTGTGACAGCCCACTGGGTAGATGTATTGCCTCCCGCAGCAAGAACAGCAGCTGCGGCACCAGTAGCAGCATCTCGCAAACACCAACTCGTTCCTAGGCAGGCTACGCTTTGTATCACCGCTTTCCAGAAGAGGCACACAGCTGACAACCTCTTACGGAAACTGAGGAAGATCATCGCAGAATGGCTTACCCCAATTGGACTCTCCTGGGGATTTGTGACATCGGACAACGCCAGCAATATTGTGCGTGCATTACATCTGGGCAAATTCCAGCACGTCCCATGTTTTGCACATACATTGAATTTGGTGGTGCAGAATTATTTAAAAAAACGACAGGGGCGTGCAAGAGATGCTGTCGGTGGCCCAAAGAATTGCGGGCCACTTTCGGCATTCAGCCACCGCGTACAGAAGACTGGAGCACCACCAAACAGTCCTGATCCTGCCCTGCCATCATCTGAAGCAAGAGGTGGTAACGAGGTGGAATTCAACCCTCTATATGCTTCAGAGGATGGAGGAGCAGCAAAAGGCCATTCAAGCCTATACATCTGGCCACGATATAGGCATATATATGTAGGTATATGTATGTGTGTATGTGTATGTGTGAGTGTATATATATATATATATATATATATATTATATATATACACGATATATATATGTGTAGATATGTATATATATATATTTTATATATATATATATATATATATATATATATACACACACACACACACACAGACACACTAGTTTTATGGACCCAGCATATACTGGGTCACCTCAGTCCCCACCCCCGTGATTGGCTCCACCCAGTTCTGGAAACCCCCCCATGCAAATCCTGCGTTTGCCACTGCATCCAGCTACCTAATTGCACCTTTTTTTCTTCTTTGCATCATGTGCTGTTTGGGGACTAGTTTTTGAATAGTGCCATCTTGTCTGCAACTGCAGTGCCACTCCTAGATGGGCCAGGTGTTTGTGCCGCACACTTGTATTGCTTAGCTTATTCATACAGCCACCTCGGTGTGTCACAACTGAGGGCCTGAGCTGACGGGAGGCAGCCTCAGTTGTAGGGGCTGAGATGTACCGGAACCTGGGAGGTTGTATCAGACCCCTGGACATGTAAGTAACATGAATACTAACTGCCCGAAGGCGTGACCACGACAACTTAGATAAAAGTCAATGATGTTTATTATGACAACTCCGCATCACAGCAGCAATAAAAGAAAACGTAAAAGTCAGCAAAGAATAAACACAGTTCCTGAGTACTACAGCATGGCAGGAGCCACAGGGCACTGGTAGTGTGAGATAGTTCTTATGATCTTTAGATGGAAAGTCCTTACCAGGCCCGGCTGTAGCAATGGAGATAACCCAGGATTGTACCAGCTGGTGTTCCAGGAAGAGCTGGGTTGCTGAAGGTAAAACAGCTGCTGTGGATACTGGCTGGAACCAGACTGTTGTTAGCACGGAGTGGATACTGGCTGGAACCAGTTAAATAATAAATGAACTTTGGGAGCGATGAAATGTGAACTGAAATGTAGAACTTGAGAGCGGAGAAATAATAATTCCGGTGGAGAGTGGTAAAGTGTAGAAAGGACACCGGCCCTTTAAGGGAAGCTGTACTCTGCTGGAAGCTGAGGCTGGAAGCAGGTAGTGTTGTAGCTGGAAACAGATGAATCCACAATGGATTGGAGAGTCAGGCTACACCGCAGGTGGAATGCTGGTGCGGGTCTCTATGGTGGAAGTCTTGAGACAGGAGCTGGAACCTGGAAGACAATCATAGAAGAGAGACAAACAGGAACTAGGTTTGACAACCAAAGCACTGACGTCTTCCTTGCTCAGGTACAGCTTACTTATACCTGCAGCAAGGAAGGGGTTGGCTAGGCAATTATGCAAATCAACAACACAGACAGCAGATTGGTGGAAATGATCAGATGACAGAATCCAAGATGGCTGCGCCCATGCAGACACTTGGAGGGAAGTTTGGTTTGTAATCCATGTGGTCTGGGAAACAGTAATGGCGGCGCCGGCCACCGGAGACAGGAGACGCCAGGCTGATAGATGCACATTTAACCACGCGGGCACAGCGGAGGCCGCGGCTGATGAAAAGACCACTCTGCATGTGGAAACTCAGGAACAGCGGAATCCGGTCCTGGAACGCTGAGCCCGCCTTAGGAGGCATCTGAAGGGTAAGTAATGGCGTCCAGATACCCGGATCGTGACAGCACCCCCCCCTTTAGGAGTGGCCCCAGGACACTTCTTAGGCTTTAAAGGAAACTTTGCGTGGAAATTTCGGACCAAGGCAGGAGCATGGACGTCAGAGGCATTGGTCCAAGAGCGTTCTTCAGGACCATAGCCCTTCCAGTCAATGAGATACTGAAGTTGACCGTAACGGTGACGTGAGTCCAGGATCTTGGCCACTTCATACTCAACGCCTCGTTGAGTTTGGACTTTCGGAGTTGGTGGAAGTGAGGAATGAAACCGATTCAAGATTAGCGGTTTCAACAGGGAAACATGGAATGTCCTGGGTATTTTTAAGAAGGGAGGTAACTGGAGTCTGTAAGCAACAGGATTGATGACTTGATCAATTTTAAAAGGACCGATGTAGCGAGGTGCAAACTTCATACTGGGAACTCTTAACCTCAAATTCTTCGTGGATAACCATACCCGATCACCCACCTTGAGAGCAGGAACTGCTCGACGCTTCTTATCCGCAAACTTCTTGTACCTGAACGATGCCTTGAGCAGAGCTGATCGTACGCTCTTCCAGATATTGGCAAACTGATGCAAGGTGATATCCACTGCGGGAACAGAAGTTGCTGGAAGCGGTTGGAACTCAGGGACTTTAGGGTGGAATCCAAAGTTGGTGAAGAATGGTGTTGAGGAAGATGAAGAATGATACTGGTTGTTATGACAGAACTCGGCCCAGGGAAGTAATTGAACCCAGTCATCTTGAGAGGAGGACACATAGATGCGGAGGAAGGCCTCCAAGTCCTGATTCACCCTCTCAGTTTGACCATTGGTCTGAGGATGGTAAGCCGTGGAAAACTTTAACTTGACTTGGAGGACTTGACATAAACTTCGCCAGAATTTGGCTGTGAATTGAACTCCTCGATCTGAGATAATTTCTTCTGGAAGACCGTGGAGTCGGAAGATCTCTTGTATGAATACTTGAGCCAACTTGGAAGCTGACGGAAGACCGGTGAGAGGAATGAAGTGTGCCATCTTGGTGAACCGGTCAACTACCACCCAGATGGTATTGAACTTGTTGCACATGGGCAAATCTGTAATAAAATCCATCGACAAATGGGTCCATGGTCGACGGGGAACAGATAGTGGAACCAGTTGCCCCGCAGGCGACTGGCGGGATACTTTATGTTGAGCACACTTTGGGCAAGATGCAATAAACTCCAAAACGTCCTTTTTCAGAGTTGGCCACCAATAGGACCTAGAGATAAACTCCAGGGTTTTTTGGATACCTGTATGTCCGGCAAAACGGGAAGCATGGGCCCAATGCATGAGCTTCTTCCTTAGTGTCGGCTTCACAAAACTTTTCCCTGATGGGGGCGTAGAGTCCATCCCTACCGTGGAGAATGCCAACGGATTTATAATAGGATGCTTGTCTGAAGACTCTGACTCATTTTCTTGCTCCCATGAGCGGGAAAGGGCATCGGCCTTGCGATTCTGAGAGCCCGGACAGAACTGGAGTTTAAAGTCGAACCTGGAAAAGAAAAGTGCCCATCTGGCCTGACGAGGGTTGAGACATTGTGCGCCTTTTAGATATAGAAGGTTCTTGTGGTCTGTAAGGATGGTGATTGAATGAGAAGCTCCCTCCAACAGATATCTCCACTCCTCTAGAGCGAGCTTGATGGCTAGCAACTCCTGGTCGCCAATGGCATAGTTGCGCTCCGCTGGGGAGAACTTCCGTGAGAAGAAACTGCAAGGATGTAAATGACCATCTTTAGCCCTCTGAGATAACACCGCTCCTACTCCAACGGAGGAGGCATCCACCTCTAAGATGAAAGGAGAGTCGATGTCAGGCTGTTTCAGGACAGGTGCAGAGATGAACCTCTGTTTTAAAAGATGAAAAGCTTGCATGGCTTCTTCAGACCACTTGGACGGGTTAGCACCCTTCTTGGTGAAAGCAGTAATAGGCGCCACAATGGTGGAAAAGTCTCGTATAAACTTTCGGTAATAATTGGCGAACCCTAAGAACCTCTGGACCCCTTTGAGGGTTAAGGGTACCGGCCAATTCTGGATTGCTTGTAGTTTCTCAGGATCCATCTCTAGTCCGGAACCGGACACAATGTACCCTAGAAACGGAATGGACTTGACTTCAAAGACGCATTTCTCTAATTTGCAGTAGAGATGATTGACACGGAGACGGGACAGAACCTCCTTTACCCAGAAACGATGTTCCTCTAAATCGTTGGCAAAAATGAGGATATCATCTAGATAGACCACGACATGACGGTATAGAATGTCTCTGAAGATCTCATTGACGAAATGCTGGAAGACAGCTGGAGCATTGCTCAATCCGAAGGGCATGACGAGGTACTCATAATGTCCGTCACGGGTGTTAAATGCGGTCTTCCACTCGTCACCCTCACGGATCCGGATGAGATTGTATGCACCTCTCAGGTCCAGCTTTGTAAAGATGGTAGCTCCGCTAACTCTGTCAAAGAGCTCAGTAATCAGGGGTAAAGGATAGCGGTTCTTGATGGTAATGTCGTTCAAACCTCTGTAGTCGATGCACGGCCGCAGACCACCATCTTTCTTCTTTACAAAAAAGAAGCCTGCGCCGGCTGGAGAAGAAGAAGGTCGAATGAACCCCTTTGCTAGGTTCTCTTTAATGTATTCCTCCATAGAATGTGTCTCGGGGAGAGACAACGGATAAGTTCGGCCTCGAGGTGGAACCTTCCCTGGAACGAGATCAATCGGGCAGTCCCATTCTCTATGAGGAGGAAGGATATCAGCAGAAGCTTTACTGAACACATCCGTGAAATCTTGATATGGAGGAGGTGGAACATCAGACGACCTGGGGGAGGAAGAACAGACAGGCAACACTTTAAACAAACATGTCTTAGTACAGGAGGAACCCCATGCCAGGATTTGCGTAGTCGTCCAATCAATTGTAGGATTGTGAAGACGGAGCCATGGAAGGCCCAGGACCACAGGATGTGTGGCTCTTGGAATCACTAAAAATGAAATAAGTTCGGAATGAAGAACTCCCACTCTCAGACGAACTGGTAGAGTCCTTAGAGAAATAACTGTATCAAAAATTTTACTGCCATCCACAGCAGTTAAGGAAAAGGACGAAGGAAGTCTCTCGGTGGGTAGGGACCACCGTTTAACATAGGCTTCAGTAATAAAGTTCCCAGCTGCTCCGGAATCCAGGAGGGCAATGACGTTCTGATAACGTTGAGCAACTTGAAGCGAGACTGGGAGGTTACAATCTTGAGGAGATGGAGAGGAGATCATTACTCCTAGCCGGCCCTCTCCTTGGCGAGCTAGGATTTGGAGTTTCCCGGACGTTTGGGACAGGCATTAATGGTGTGAGACGGAGCTGCACAATACAGACAGAGAAACTCGGAGAGACGTCTTCGGCGCTCAGCAGGAGTTAAACGGGAACGGCAAATTTGCATGGGTTCATCTGTAGTTGGTGACAGTTGGCGAGGAGGAGGAGGAGTAGAAGATTTTGGAGCAGATGATCTTCCACGCTCAGTTGCTCTCTCTCTGAAACGTAAGTCAACTTTCGTACAAAGTGAGATTAGCTCATCTAACTTGGAGGGTAAGTCTCTGGTAGCTAACTCATCTTTAATACGCTCGGATAAACCATGCCAGAATGCAGCATACAGGGCCTCGTCGTTCCATGCCAGTTCGGATGCCAGGATCTGGAACTGTATAAGATATTGTCCTACAGTACGTGATTCCTGGCGTAAACGGAGAATCTCAGACGAAGCTGAAGTTACCCTGCCTGGCTCGTCGAAGATGCGCCTGAATGTTGACACAAATGCAGTGTAAGAAGATAGCAGGGTGTCGGACCTCTCCCATAACGGTGATGCCCAATCAAGGGCTGAGCCACTGAGAAGAGAAATAATGTAGGCAATTTTTGTACGGTCACTGGGAAAATTGCCAGGTTGTAGCTCAAACTGAATCTCACACTGGTTGAGAAATCCCCTGCAGAATCTTGGAGATCCGTCAAATTTTGCTGGCGTTGGAAGATGAAGACGTGGAGCAGAAATGGGTAAGGTGGGTGGGGTTATAGCTGGAGTCACTGTGGTTGACGCACCAGACGCGCCTGATCCACGGAGAGTTGTCTGAATCCCATCCAGCCGAGTAGAGAGATCCTGGAGACAGCGGATGATGTGGCCCTGTGCAGCCTCCTGATGTTCTAGTCGGGCTGCCAGTTCTTGCATCGGCCTGGCCGCTTGATCCTGGTCTCCGGCTGGATTCATTAGGTCAGTGCTTACTGTCACAACTGAGGGCCTGAGCTGACGGGAGGCAGCCTCAGTTGTAGGGGCTGAGATGTACCGGAACCTGGGAGGTTGTATCAGACCCCTGGACATGTAAGTAACATGAATACTAACTGCCCGAAGGCGTGACCACGACAACTTAGATAAAAGTCAATGATGTTTATTATGACAACTCCGCATCACAGCAGCAATAAAAGAAAACGTAAAAGTCAGCAAAGAATAAACACAGTTCCTGAGTACTACAGCATGGCAGGAGCCACAGGGCACTGGTAGTGTGAGATAGTTCTTATGATCTTTAGATGGAAAGTCCTTACCAGGCCCGGCTGTAGCAATGGAGATAACCCAGGATTGTACCAGCTGGTGTTCCAGGAAGAGCTGGGTTGCTGAAGGTAAAACAGCTGCTGTGGATACTGGCTGGAACCAGACTGTTGTTAGCACGGAGTGGATACTGGCTGGAACCAGTTAAATAATAAATGAACTTTGGGAGCGATGAAATGTGAACTGAAATGTAGAACTTGAGAGCGGAGAAATAATAATTCCGGTGGAGAGTGGTAAAGTGTAGAAAGGACACCGGCCCTTTAAGGGAAGCTGTACTCTGCTGGAAGCTGAGGCTGGAAGCAGGTAGTGTTGTAGCTGGAAACAGATGAATCCACAATGGATTGGAGAGTCAGGCTACACCGCAGGTGGAATGCTGGTGCGGGTCTCTATGGTGGAAGTCTTGAGACAGGAGCTGGAACCTGGAAGACAATCATAGAAGAGAGACAAACAGGAACTAGGTTTGACAACCAAAGCACTGACGTCTTCCTTGCTCAGGTACAGCTTACTTATACCTGCAGCAAGGAAGGGGTTGGCTAGGCAATTATGCAAATCAACAACACAGACAGCAGATTGGTGGAAATGATCAGATGACAGAATCCAAGATGGCTGCGCCCATGCAGACACTTGGAGGGAAGTTTGGTTTGTAATCCATGTGGTCTGGGAAACAGTAATGGCGGCGCCGGCCACCGGAGACAGGAGACGCCAGGCTGATAGATGCACATTTAACCACGCGGGCACAGCGGAGGCCGCGGCTGATGAAAAGACCACTCTGCATGTGGAAACTCAGGAACAGCGGAATCCGGTCCTGGAACGCTGAGCCCGCCTTAGGAGGCATCTGAAGGGTAAGTAATGGCGTCCAGATACCCGGATCGTGACACGGTGCATCTTTTAGGCCTAAAAACAATATTGTGAGGTGTTAGGTGTTCAGAATAGAGATGTGCACCGGAAATTTTTCGGGTTTTGTGTTTTGGTTTTGGGTTCGGTTCCGCGGCCGTGTTTTGGGTTCGAACGCGTTTTGGCAAAACCTCACCGAATTTTTTTTGTCGGATTCGGGTGTGTTTTGGATTCGGGTGTTTTTTTTTCCAAAAAACCCTAAAAAACAGCTTAAATCATAGAATTTGGGGGTCATTTTGATCCCAAAGTATTATTAACCTCAATAACCATAATTTCCACTCATTTTCAGTCTATTCTGAACACCTCACACCTCACAATATTATTTTTAGTCCTAAAATTTGCACCGAGGTCGCTGGATGACTAAGCTCAGCGACCCAAGTGGCCGACACAAACACCTGGCCCATCTAGGAGTGGCACTGCAGTGTCACGCAGGATGGCCCTTCCAAAAAACACTCCCCAAACAGCACATGACGCAAAGAAAAAAAGAGGCGCAATGAGGTAGCTGTGTGACTAAGCTCAGCGACCAAAGTGGCCGACACAAACACCTGGCCCATATAGGAGTGGCACTGCAATGTCAGGCAGGATGGCCCTTCCAAAAAATACTCCCCAAACAGCACATGACGCAAAGAAGAAAAAAAAGAGGTGCAATGAGGTAGCTGTGTGACTAAGCTCAGCGACCCTAGTGGCCGACACAAACACCTGGCCCATCTAGGAGTGGCACTGCAGTGTCAGGCAGGATGGCCCTTCCAAAAAACACTCCCCAAACAGCACATGACGCAAAGAAAAAAAGAGGCACAATGAGGTAGCTGTGTGAGTAAGCTCAGCGACCCTAGTGGCCGACACAAACACCTGGCCCATCTAGGAGTGGCACTGCAGTGTCACACTGGCTGGCCCTTCCAAAAAACACTCCCCAAACAGCACATGACGCAAAGAAAAAAAGAGGTGCAATGAGGTAGCTGTGTGAGTAAGCTAAGCGACCCTAGTGGCCGACACAAACACCTGGCCCATCTAGGAGTGGCACTGCGGTGTCACGCAGGATGGCCCTTCAAAAAAACACTCCCCAAACAGCACATGACGCAAAGAAAAAAAGAGGCGCAATGAGGTAGCTGTGTGACTAAGCTCAGCGACCCAAGTGGCCGACACAAACACCTGGCCCATCTAGGAGTGGCACTGCAGTGTCACGCAGGATGGCCCTTCAAAAAAACACTCCCCAAACAGCACATGACGCAAAGAAAAAAAGAGGCGCAATGAGGTAGCTGTGTGACTAAGCTCAGCGACCCAAGTGGCCGACACAAACACCTGGCCCATCTAGGAGTGGCACTGCAGTGTCAGGCAGGATGGCCCTTCCAAAAAATACTCCCTAAACAGCACATGACGCAAAGAAAAAAAGAGGTGCAATGAGGTAGCTGTGTGAGTAAGCTAAGCGACCCTAGTGGCCGACACAAACACCTGGCCCATCTAGGAGTGGCACTGCAGTGTCACGCAGGATGGCCCTTCAAAAAAACACTCCCCAAACAGCACATGACGCAAAGAAAAAAAGAGGCGCAATGAGGTAGCTGTGTGACTAAGCTCAGCGACCCAAGTGGCCGACAAAAACACCTGGCCCATCTAGGATTGGCACTGCAGTGTCAGGCAGGATGGCCCTTCCAAAAAATACTCCCCAAAGAGCACATGACGCAAAGAAAAAAAGAGGCGCAATGAGGTAGTTGTGTGAGTAAGCTAAGCGACCCTAGTGGCCGACACAAACACCTGGCCCATCTAGGAGTGGCACTGCAGTGTCACGCAGGATGGCCCTTCAAAAAAACACTCCCCAAACAGCACATGACGCAAAGAAAAAAAGAGGCGCAATGAGGTAGCTGTGTGACTAAGCTCAGCGACCCAAGTGGCCGACACAAACACCTGGCCCTTCTAGGAGTGGCACTGCAGTGTCACGCAGGCTGGCCCTTCCAAAAAACACTCCCCAAACAGCACATGACGCAAAGAAAAATGAAAGAAAAAAGAGGTGCAAGATGGAATTGTCCTTGGGCCCTCCCACCCATCCTTATGTTGTATAAACAGGACATGCACACTTTAACCAACCCATCATTTCAGTGACAGGGTCTGCCTCACGACTGTGACTGAAATGACGGGTTGGTTTGGACCCCCACCAAAAAAGAAGCAATTAATCTCTCCTTGCACAAACTGGCTCTACAGAGGCAAGATGTCCACCTCATCATCATCCTCCGATTCATCACCGTGTACATCCCCCTCCTCACAGATTATCAATTCGTCCCCACTGGAATCCACCATCACAGCTCCCTGTGTACTTTGTGGAGGCAATTGCTGCTGGTGAATGTCTCCATGGAGGAATTGATTATAATTCATTTTAATGAACATCATCTTCTCCACATTTTCTGGAAGTAACCTCGTACGCCGATTGCTGACAAGGTGAGCGGCGGCACTAAACACTCTTTCGGAGTACACACTTGTGGGAGGGCAACTTAGGTAGAATAAAGCCAGTTTGTGCAAGGGCCTCCAAATTGCCTCTTTTTCCTGCCAGTATACGTACGGACTGTCTGACGTGCCTACTTGGATGCGGTCACTCATATAATCCTCCACCATTCTTTCAATGGGGAGAGAATCATATGCAGTGACAGTAGACGACATGTCCGTAATCGTTGGCAGGTCCTTCAGTCCGGACCAGATGTCAGCATCAGCAGTCGCTCCAGACTGCCCTGCATCACCGCCAGCGGGTGGGCTAAGAATTCTGAGCCTTTTCCTCGCACCCCCAGTTGCGGGAGAATGTGAAGGAGGAGATGTTGACAGGTCGCGTTCCGCTTGACTTGACAATTTTCTCACCAGCTGTTCTTTGAACCCCTGCAGACTTGAGTCTGCCGGAAAGAGAGATCCAAGGTAGGTTTTAAATCTAGGATTGAGCACGGTGGCCAAAATGTAGTGCTCTGATTTCAACAGATTGACCACCCGTGAATCCTTGTTAAGCGAATTAAGGGCTCCATCCACAAGTCCCACATGCCTAGCGGAATCGCTCTGTGTTAGCTCCTCCTTCAATGTCTCCAGTTTCTTCTGCAAAAGCCTGATGAGGGGAATGACCTGACTCAGGCTGGCAGTGTCTGAACTGACTTAACGTGTGGCAGGTTCAAAAGGTTGCAGAACCTTGCACAACGTTGAAATCATTTTCCACTGCGCTTGAGACAGGTGCATTCCACCTCCTATATCGTGCTCAGTTGTATAGGCTTGAATGGCCTTTTGCTGCTCCTCCAACCTCTGAAGCATATAGAGGGTTGAATTCCACCTCGTTACCACTTCTTGCTTCAGATGATGGCAGGGCAGGTTCAGGCGTTTTTGATGTTGCTCCAGTCTTCTGCACGTGGTGCCTGTACGCCGAAAGTGTCCCGCAATTCTTCTGGCCACCGACAGCATCTCTTGCACGCCCCTCTCGTTTTTTAAATAATTCTGCACCACCAAATTCAAGGTATGTGCAAAACATGGGACGTGCTGGAATTTGCCCATATTTAATGCACACACAATATTGCTGGCGTTGTCCGATGCCACAAATCCACAGGAGAGTCCAATTGGGGTAAGCCATTCTGCGATGATCTTCCTCAGTTGCCGTAAGAGGTTTTTAGCTGTGTGCGTATTCTGGAAAGCGGTGATACAAAGCGTAGCCTGCCTAGGAAAGAGTTGGCGTTTGCGAGATGCTGCTACTGGTGCCGCCGCTGCTGTTCTTGCGGCGGGAGTCCATACATCTACCCAGTGGGCTGTCACAGTCATATAGTCCTGAGTCTGCCCTGCTCCACTTGTCCACATGTCCGTGGTTAAGTGGACATTGGGTACAACTGCATTTTTTAGGACACTGGTGAGTCTTTTTCTGAGGTCTGTGTACATTTTCGGTATCGCCTGCCTAGAGAAATGGAACCTAGATGGTATTTGGTACCGGGGACACAGTACCTCAAACAAGTCTATAGTTGGCTCTGCAGTAATGATGGATTCCGGAACCACGTTTCTCACCGCCCAGGATGCCAAGGCCTCAGTTATCCGCTTTGCAGCAGGATGACTGCTGTGATATTTCATCTTCCTCGCAAAGGACTGTTGGACAGTCAATTGCTTGGTGGAAGTAGTAAAAGTGGTCTTACGACTTCCCCTCTGGGATGACCATCGACTCCCAGCAGCAACAACAGCAGCGCCAGCAGCAGTAGGCGTTACACGCAAGGATGCATCGGAGGAATCCCAGGAAGGAGAGGACTCGTCAGAATTGCCAGTGACATGGCCTGCAGGACTATTGGCATTCCTGGGGAAGGAGGAAATTGACACTGAGGGAGTTGGTGGGGTGGTTTGCGTGAGCTTGGTTACAAGAGGAAGGGATTTACTGGTCAGTGGACTGCTTCCGCTGTCGCCCAAAGTTTTTGAACTTGTCACTGACTTATGATGAATGCGCTGCAGGTGACGTATAAGGGAGGATGTTCCGAGGTGGTTAACGTCCTTACCCCTACTTATTACAGCTTGACAAAAGCAACACACGGCTTGACACATGTTGTTCGCATTTCTGTTGAAATACTTCCACACCGAAGAGCTGATTTTTTTGGTATTTTCACCAGGCATGTCAATGGCCATATTCCTCCCACGGACAACAGGTGTCTCCCCGGGTGCCTGACTTAAACAAACCACCTCACCATCAGAATCCTCCTGGTCAATTTCCTCCCCAGCGCCAGCAACACCCATATCCTCCTCATCCTGGTGTACTTCAACACTGACATCTTCAATCTGACTATCAGGAACTGGACTGCGGGTGCTCCTTCCAGCACTTGCAGGGGGCGTGCAAATGGTGGAAGGCGCATGCTCTTCACGTCCAGTGTTGGGAAGGTCAGGCATCGCAGCCGACACAATTGGACTCTCCTTGTGGATTTGTGATTTCGAAGAATGCACAGTTCTTTGCTGTGCTTTTGCCAGCTTAAGTCTTTTCATTTTTCTAGCGAGAGGCTGAGTGCTTCCATCCTCATGTGAAGCTGAACCACTAGCCATGAACATAGGCCAGGGCCTCAGCCGTTCCTTGCCACTCCCTGTGGTAAATGACATATTGGCAAGTTTACGCTTCTCCTCCGACGATTTTATTTTAGATTTTTGAGTCCTTTTTTTACTGATATTTGGTGTTTTGGATTTTACATGCTCTGTACTATGACATTGGGCATCGGCCTTGGCAGACGACGTTGATGGCATTTCATCGTCTCGGCCATGACTAGTGGCAGCAGCTTCAGCACGAGGTGGAAGTCGATCTTGATCTTTCCCTATTTTTGGAACCTCAACATTTTTGTTCTCCATATTTTAATAGGCACAACTAAAAGGCACCTCAGGTAAACAATGGAGATGGATGGATACTAGTATACTTATGAATGACGAGTGACTGCCGACACAGAGGTAGCTACAGCCGTGGACTACCGTACTGCGTCTGCTAGTATAGACTGGATGATAATGATATAAAAAATATATATATATCACTACTGCAGGACAGGTATATATTATATAATGACGGACCTGCTGGACACTGTCAGCAGCAGACTCCTAAACTACTAGTATGAAGAAGATAGAAAAAAAAACCCACCACAGGTAGGTATACAATTATGGACGAGCACTGCCGACACAGAGGTAGCTACAGCCGTGGACTACCGTACTGCGTCTGCTAGTATAGACTGGATGATAATGATATAAAAAATATATATATATCACTACTGCAGGACAGGTATATATTATATAATGACGGACCTGCTGTACACTGTCAGCAGCAGACTCCTAAACTACTAGTATGAAGAAGATAGAAAAAAAAAAAACCACCACAGGTAGGTATACAATTATGGACGAGCACTGCCGACACAGAGGTAGCTACAGCCGTGGACTACCGTACTGCGTCTGCTAGTATAGACTGGATGATAATGATATAAAAAAAATATATATATCACTACTGCAGGACAGGTATATATTATATAATGACGGATCTGCTGGACACTGTCAGCAGCAGACTCCTAAACTACTAGTATGAAGAAGATAGAAAAAAAAACCCACCACAGGTAGGTATACAATTATGGACGAGCACTGCCGACACAGAGGTAGCTACAGCCGTGGACTACCGTACTGCGTCTGCTAGTATAGACTGGATGATAATGATATAAAATATATATATATATCACTACTGCAGGACAGGTATATATTATATAATGACGGACCTGCTGGACACTGTCAGCAGCAGACTCCTAAACTACTAGTATGAAGAAGATAGAAAAAAAACCCCCACCACAGGTAGGTATACAATTATGGACGAGCACTGCCGACACAGAGGTAGCTACAGCCGTGGACTACCGTACTGCGTCTGCTAGTATAGACTGGATGATAATGATATAAAAAATATATATATATCACTACTGCAGGTATATATTATAATATAATGAATGACGGACCTGCTGGACACTGTCTGTCAGCAGAATGCGTTTATAGAATAAAAAAAAAAACACCACACGAGTGTTTAACTTTTTCAGGCAGACAATAGTAGCAAAGCACCAGGATAAACCATGCTGCACTGCAGGTGGGGCAGATGTAAAATGTGCAGAGAGATGTAGATATGAGAGGGGCATTCCCAAACTGAAATCTAAATTGCAGTGTAAAACAAAGCTGTCCAGCATTTGTGGGCTACATGCAAAAGCAGCCAGTATTTATATACTGGTGGTCACTGGTCAGTCACACTGGCAGCAAAAGTGTGCACTGTTATGTACTCCTGCTATAACTGCTCCCCGTCCCCAGTCTCCCCCACAATTAAGCTGTGTGAGCAGTGAGCACTCAGCACAGTCAGATATACATAGATGATATTATCATGCAGCACACTGAGGCTGAGCACAGATATGGTATGTGACTGTGTATCGTTTTTTTTCAGGCAGAGAACGGATTTTAAATAATAAATAAAACTGGTGGTCACTAGTATAACTATCAGCAAAACTCTGCACTCTCTGAGTACTCCTAATGCTCCCCAAAATTACTAAAATTAAATTACTAAATCAAGTGTCTCACTCTCTATCTAAACGGAGAGGACGCCAGCCACGTCCTCTCCCTATCAATCTCAATGCACGTGTGAAAATGGCGGCGACGCGCGGCTCCTTATATAGAATCCGAGTCTCGCGATAGAATCCGAGCCTCGCGAGAATCCGACAGCGGGATGATGACGTTCGGGCGCGCTCGGGTTAGCCGAGCAAGGCGGGAAGATCTGAGTCTGCCTCGGACCCGTGTAAAAAGGCTGATGTTCGGGGGGGTTCGGATTCCGAGGAACCGAACCCGCTCATCTCTAGTTCAGAATAGACTGGAAATGAGTGGAAATGAATGTTATTGAGGTTAATAGTACCGTAGGAGCAAAATTATCCCCAAATTCTGTGATTTTAGCTGTTTTTACAGGGTTTTTTTTTTAAAAAATC
Organism: Pseudophryne corroboree; assembly: GCF_028390025.1. NCBI lineage: Eukaryota > Metazoa > Chordata > Amphibia > Anura > Myobatrachidae > Pseudophryne > Pseudophryne corroboree. The sequence continues at coordinate 809,592,332 of NC_086448.1, forward strand.
ATCCAGATCCAAAACCAAAACACAAAAGGGTGGTTTTGGCAAAACCAAGCCAAAACCAAAACACGAAAGTGGAATTAGAACCAAAACACAAAACACGAAAAGTGCCCGCCGCACATTTCTACTTATTAATGGGCCTAATTCAGACCTGATCACAGCAGCAAATTTGTTAGCTAATGGGCAAAACCATGTGCACTGCAGGTGCGGCAGATATAACATTTGCAGAGAGAGATAGATTTGGGTGAGTTATTTTGTTTCTGTGCAGGGTAAATACTGGGTGCTTTATTTTTACACTGCAATTCAGATTTCAGTTTGAACACACCCCACCCAAATCAAACTCTCTCTGCACATGTTACATCTGCCCCACCTGCAGTGCACATGGGCCCTCATTCCGAGTTGTTCGCTTGCTAGCTACTTTTTGCAGCATTGCACACGCTAGGCCGCCGCCCCCTGGTAGTGTATCTTAGCATAGCAGAATTGCTAACGAAAGATTAGCAATTCTGCTATTAAGTATTTCCTTGCATTTTCTGAGTAGCTCCAGACCTACTTCTAGATTGCGATCACCTCAGTCCGTTTAGTTCCTGGTTTGATGTCACAAACACGCCCTGCGTCCGGCCAGCCACTGCTCCGTTTCTCCAGCCACTCCTGCGTTTTTACCTGGCACACCTGCGTTTTTTAGCACACTCCCTGAAAACGGCCAGATTCCGCCCAGAAACACCCACTTCCTGTCACACTACGATCAGCAGAGCGATTGAAAATCTTCATTCGCCCGTGAGTAAAATAGCATAGTCTTGTGTAAAATTGCTTAGCGCGTGCGCCCTGCTGTGCATACGCATGTGCAGAACTGCCGGATATTAGCCTATTAGCAATTCCGCTAAAAATAGCAGCTAGCGAACAACTCGGAATGACCACCATGGTTTTGCCCATTAGCTAACAAATTTGCTGCTGCGATCAGATCTGGATTAGGCCTTATCTTTGCTCCCAATTGTAAAGTGCAGCAGAATATTCTGGTGCTACATAATTAACTGTTAATAAATAAGAGCATATTTCCATGTTTCTTTATATATGGTTGGATTCTAGTGGACCTCCATGTTCCGTGCAGTCTGAAAGGGATGCATATGGTTAAGTCTTTTCAGATTAAACTGTCTGTCCATCTGCTCCCATTCCTTTTTAATGAGCTCTGTAATAGCCTGGTGTACTAGAAACACATGCACTTTCTTTGATGATCCACAAAAAGGGAATCTTGGTTTTATATTTACTAAACATCGGTTTTCCCAAGCCACCAATACTTGGCGTCTTTCAGCGCAGGATTTAAAAAGCAGTAGTAGTATACAGAAAACTATGGTGCAATTGTAATATATGGGAAACGAGCCTGATTGTGACTGTATTATTTTTACCTTTCTTAAAACCAGCGCTCAAAGATGACAAAAATCAGCATTTTTATATAAAACAATGCTTAGTAAATATACCAGAGAGGACACACGGACGTGTAGTCAGGGGAGGCGGGGGCCAAGCATCAGGCATTAAAAACCCCATTAAAAAAAGCCCTATAAGTGGCACTTAATAGAATTGCCTCTTTGCCAGGGCCCATATGAAATCACGCCCCCGTCACTGAGGCAGATGTGATTGTGCAGGGGCAGATTCGGTGGGGAAGGGGGGGGGGGGGGGCACCAAGGCAACCCCTATAGCCTATGAATTTTTATTATTATTATTATTATTATTATATTTACATTATACTATATACACCCCCTTCCTGCCACCCTCTCTATGTCACCCACAGCTGGTGGCGACTGCTGTCACTGTCTCCCTGTCACCCATTGCTGTTACCCTCTCCCTGTCACCCTCTTTCCCCCATCAGCTCCTTGGCATCACCATCTCCTTGGCGTCAGCTTCTCCCTGTCACCCACTGCTGTCACCCCCTCCCTGGCATCACCGACTGCTGTAATCCCTTTCCCTGTCACCCACTGCTGTCACCCTCTCCCGGCGTCACCCTCTCCCTGTCACCCACTGCTGTCACCCTCTCCCGGTGTCACCCTCTCTCTGTCACCCACTGCTGTCACTCTCACCCTGTCACCCACTGCTGTTACCCTCTCCTTGTCACCCTCTTTCTGTCACCAGCTCCCTGTCATCCCCATCTCCCTGGTGTCAGCTTCTCCCTGTCACCCACTGCTGTCACCCTCTCCCTGGCATCACCCACTGCTGTAACCCTCTCCCTGTCACCCACTGCTTTCACCTTCTCCCGGGGTCACCCTCTCCCTGGCACCCACTGCTGTCACCCCCTCCCTGTCACCCACTGCTGTCACTCTCTCCCTGTCACCCACTGCTGTTACCCACTCCCTGTCACTATCTTTCTGTCACCAGCTCCCTGTCATCACCATCTCCTTGGTGTCAGCTTCTCTCTGTCACCCACTGCTGTCACCCTCTCCCTGGCATCACCCATTGCTGTAACCGCCTCTCTGTCACCCACTGCTGTCATCCTCTCCCTGTCAGAGCATTGCAGAGGAGTGCCCCATGAGGATAACACCATTCACAGATTAGTAGCCCCTGGTTCCATCTTTATCGAACCCCCCCCCCCCTTCCCCTTCCGGTGACACGTGTTTGCCGACAGCCGTGTATGCCCAGTGTGCACCGGACACAAAACCAGGTAGAAGTGTGTTACTGTTACTCTTCTAGCAAGAGAAAATTAGTAAATAAAAAATGTAGGATGTGATAAATATACCCCTTATTCACCAAGCAGAATATTGGACATTATAAATGAATATGTCCTCCCCACTCAACAGTGTTTAATAATTTCAGATTTTGTAATTGCGATGTCAGCTCTGAATGCTAATTCCTCTAATGTTGCAAAATAGAACTTAGTGTTCAGGAATACAGATAATGAATTCTTTCTTGTTGCCAATTCAGTAAATTGTGAACTATTCTGGATTGTGTCCGTTTTGATTTATTCCTGGACTCCTGTTCGGTCTGTCTGACTACAGTCTCAGTGCTGCAGGCTTTCTAGCAATATGCACCAGCCCCATCAGATTACAGACCAGCAAATCCTCACAGCGGGGAGTGAATTGCTATCTATGGAAATTGACTGCGCTGCAGTGAGCTGCTATCTGGGCCGTACTGCATTGGTAAGTATTGTATATGCATAACGATTATCCCAATCTCCCCCGATACTCACAAAGCAGCTACCGTGTCAGCAAGTTCGCTATGTGTAACAACTTTCAAATACATTGCAATCATAGTTGTTCTGCATCACACGAGCTGCAGAAAATAAGACTCGTAGTAAAGACCAACATTACTGTATATACGAGATATACAGTGATAGCACCACCGAGTTATAACATATGAATATATTTAAGACTTTAAACTTCAAAGAAATAAAATGAAAACTTGTCGGACTTATTTTCTTCCCTGATTTTTCTGGAGTTTTTGGAGGATTTTTTATCACAATCCACATATTTAATGCCAATTTGATAAATATTTTGTGCCATAGGGGTCTATTTACTAAGCCTTGGAGAGAGATAAAGTGGACGGAGATAAAGTACCAGGCAACCGGCTCCTAACTGTCATTTTTCAAAACCAGCCTGTGACATGACAGTTAGGAGCTGATTGGCTGGGACTTTAACTCCGTCCTCTTTATTTCCATCCAAAGCTTAGTAAATAGACTCCTTAGTTCACAAAAGGAAAATGTTAATTTTCATTTACATTTAGTAAAAATGTCTTGCCGGGGACTGCAACGGGCTCTGTAGCGGCAAAGAGCTGTATAGCTTAAGCATCTGTGAGCTTGCTACGAATGTGTGGCTGTTGGCTAGCACCTGCAGCTGTGTTGGTGGCATGGGTGAGGGACATTAGTTTATAGGTACAGTAGCCCTTAGGCAGGGCCGGTTCCGGGGCTTCTGGCGCCCCGGGCGGCATTAGGGCGTGGCTTCATACAGGGGGCGTGGTCAGTTACGCCCCCTGTACTGTTGTAGGATTGCGGTGCGCGATGACGTCATCGCGCACCGCACAGCAAAGGTCCTCTCCACGAAGGTAAACTAGACACTAAGCGTCTAGTTCCCTTCGTGGAGAGGACATTTGCTGTGCGGTGCGCGATGACGTCAACGCGCACCGCACATCATTACAGTGAAGGTCCTCTCCAGGAAGGGAAATTAGACGCGTAGCGTCTAGTTTCCCTTCACAGCGGGCAGCCCACAAAGGGAAACTAGACGCGTAGCGTCTAGTTTCCCTTCACAACGGACAGCGGGCCGCGGCAGCGGGGGACACCACAGCAGCAGCGGATCTTGCCATGGTGCGGCGCCCTCCGGAAGGCGGCGCCCCGGGCAAAAGTCCTGCTTGCCCGTGGCACAAGATCCGCTACTGCCCTTAGGCTACTATAGGCTAAAGGCAACTTCACATGGCTTTAGCAACAGGGGCCAACAATATGGCAGCCCTATAGAAACTTATGGGGGGGCTGCTTTGCACTCAGAGATGGAGGATATCTTCTAAGATATCTTCCATCTCTGCCGCAGCCTCTCCGTGGTAAATCTTGGTGAACCTTAATATTTGCAGGCTATCCATTGAAAACAGTCATTTTTCAGGGGATATCCTGCAAATATTGTTTAATAAATAGGTCCCTTTGCTTGATAACCAATAAAATACAATAACTGAACCCAAGGACTCACTGGCAAGGGTCCTAGTGTTGTGTAAGATCTTGAAGGTCCCTTGGAGATCTCTGACCAATATTGAGTGCACAACGCATGCAAAGATCACCCAGAGCTTGCCCAGGGAATGAAAAGAGGAAGTAGGGGGTTTAAAGACAGAATTTACCAGAATGGGACCTGGTGAGTGTTTTTTGCTGGGATGCTGGATTGGAAGTGCTTGAGTATATATCTGTAACTTCTACAGAAGACTCAGCATTCCTGTGTCTAAGAGTTGGATCGCTGGAAGAATATGGGCACTTGGTAGAACACAAGTCCTACTGATGTGGTGAGGCTCAGATCCGGCCCTAGGCATAGGCAGTATAGCAAATGATTAGGGGCATCTGAAAACCCTAAGGGCATCTGGGTAGGTTGGACATTTAGGGTGGAATTCAAATGCTTGAAAAGTCAGTTGGGTGTCTGTTTTTTCCTATCTAATAGACAGGAAAAAACAGACACCCAACCAACTTATCAAACATTTGAATACTGCCCCTAAACTCTAATTAGCAATTTCAGGCTGTAGCTTTATTGCAGAGCTGTAGCTTTATTCCACTGATTGTGGCCGATGCAATAAAGTTTTTTTTTGTGCATGTGTGACATCATGACGTCACACAGCGCCGCTGAGACAGACAGAGCTATGATGCCGCGGCGGTGGGCAGCTAGAAAACAGCAGCAGGTGAAGACATCAAAGAAAGTAGTGGTGGCTGTAGAGACACTTGTGTGGGCTAAGTCTCCAGGGATTCATTCATGTTTAAGATATCTATATATATAAATGTGAAAGCCTCACTCACTCACTCATCACTAAGGGGTCTATTTACTAAGCCTTGGATGGAGATAAAGTAAACGAAGATACAGTACTAGCCAATCGGCTCCTAACTGTCATTTTTCAAACCCAACCTGTGACACACTAGGTAGTTTCTGATTGGCTGGAACGTTATCTCCATCCAAGACTCAATAGCTCCCTATTTATCTTGCTTCCCTATATGTTAGGAAGCTGAAATTTCACATAGGTATTCTTCAGGTGGGAAGTATGAAAACTAGTGATGAGCGGGTTCGGTTTCTCGGAAACCGAACCCCCCCGAACTTCACGCTTTTTACACGGGTCCGAGGCAGACTCGGATCTTCCCGCCTTGCTCGGTTAACCCGAGCGCGCCCGAACGTCATCATCCCGCTGTCGGATTCTCGCGAGGCTCGGATTCTATCGCGAGACTCGGATTCTATATAAGGAGCCACGCGTCGCCGCCATTTTCACACGTGCATTGAGATTGATAGGGAGAGGACGTGGCTGGCGTCCTCTCCGTTTAGAGTAGACTAGAGAGTAGTAGAGATACTTGATTTACTAATTTTGGGGAGCATATTAGGAGTACTACATGCTGATAGTGTGACCAGTGACCACCAGTTTAATTAATCCGTTCTCTGCCTGAAAAAAAAACGATACACAGTGTGACACAGTCACATACCATATCTGTGCTCAGCCTCAGTGTGCCCTCAGTGTGCTGCATCATCTATGTAATACTGTATATCTGACTGTGCTGAGTGCTCACTGCTCACACAGCTTAATTGTGGGGGAGACTGGGGAGCAGTTATAGCAGGAGTACATATTTTAACAGTGCACACTTTTGCTGCCAGAGTGCCACTGTCAGTGTGACTGACCAGTGACCACTGACCACCAGTATATTGTGATTGTCTGCCTGAAAAAGTTAAACACTCGTCGTGTGGTGTTTTTATTCTATAAACGCATTCTGCTGACAGTGTCCAGCAGGTCCGTCATTATATAATATATACCTGTCCTGCAGTAGTGATATATATATATATATATATTTTATATCATTATCATCCAGTCTATATTAGCAGCAGACGCAGTACGGTAGTCCACGGCTGTAGCTACCTCTGTGTCGGCAGTCGCTCGTCCATCCATAATTGTATACCACCTACCCGTGGTGTTTTTTTTTTTCTATCTTCTTGATACTAGTAGCTTACTTTAGGAGTCTGCAGTGCTGAGCTGACAGTGTCCATCAGGTCCGTCATTATATAATATATACCTGTCCGGCTGCAGTAGTGATATATATATATTTTTTATATCATTATCATCCAGTCTATATTAGCAGCAGACGCAGTACGGTAGTCCATGGCTGTAGCTACCTCTGTGTCGGCAGTCGCTCGTCCATCCATAATTGTATACCACCTACCCGTGGTGTTTTTTTTTTCTTTCTATCTTCTTGATACTAGTAGCTTACTTTAGGAGTCTGCAGTGCTGAGCTGACAGTGTCCAGCAGGTCCGTCATTATATAATATATACCTGTCCGGCTGCAGTAGTGATATATATATATTTTATATCTCATTATCATCCAGTCTATATAGCAGCAGACGCAGTACGGTAGTCCACGGCTGTAGCTACCTCTGTGTCGGCAGTCGCTCGTCCATCCATAATTGTATACCACCTACCCGTGGTGTTTTTTTTTTCTATCTTCTTGATACTAGTAGCTTACTTTAGGAGTCTGCAGTGCTGAGCTGACAGTGTCCAGCAGGTCCGTCATTATATAATATATACCTGTCCGGCTGCAGTAGTGATATATATATATTTTATATCTCATTATCATCCAGTCTATATTAGCAGCAGACGCAGTACGGTAGTCCACGGCTGTAGCTACCTCTGTGTCGGCAGTCGCTCGTCCATCCATAATTGTATACCACCCACCTGTGGTGTTTTTTTTTTTTCTATCTTCTTGATACTACTAGTAGCTTACTTTAGGAGTCTGCAGTGCTGAGCTGACAGTGTCCAGCAGGTCCGTCATTATATAATATATACCTGTCCGGCTGCAGTAGTGATATATATATATTTTATATCTCATTATCATCCAGTCTATATTAGCAGCAGACGCAGTACGGTAGTCCACGGCTGTAGCTACCTCTGTGTCGGCAGTCGCTCGTCCATCCATAATTGTATACCACCTACCTGTGGTGTTTTTTTTTTCTATCTTCTTGATACTACTAGTAGCTTACTTTAGGAGTCTGCAGTGCTGAGCTGACAGTGTCCAGCAGGTCCGTCATTATATAATATATACCTGTCCGGCTGCAGTAATGATATATATATATTTTTTATATAATTATCATCCAGTCTATATTAGCAGCAGACGCAGTACGGTAGTCCACGGCTGTAGCTACCTCTGTGTCGGCAGTCGCTCGTCCATCCATAAGTATACTAGTATCCATCCATCTCCATTGTTTACCTGAGGTGCCTTTTAGTTGTGCCTATTAAAATATGGAGAACAAAAATGTTGAGGTTCCAAAAATAGGGAAAGATCAAGATCGACTTCCACCTCGTGCTGAAGCTGCTGCCACTAGTCATGGCCGAGACGATGAAATGCCAGCAACGTCGTCTGCCAAGGCCGATGCCCAATGTCATAGTACAGAGCATGTAAAATCCAAAACACCAAATATCAGTTAAAAAAAGGACTCAAAAATCTAAAATAAAATTGTCGTCGGAGAAGTGTAAACTTGCCAATATGCCATTTACCACACGGAGTGGCAAGGAACGGCTGAGGCCCTGGCCTATGTTCATGGCTAGTGGTTCAGCTTCACATGAGGATGGAAGCACTCAGCCTCTCGCTAGAAAAATGAAAAGACTCAAGCTGGCAAAAGCACAGCAAAGAACTGTGCGTTCTTCGAAATCACAAATCCACAAGGAGAGTCCAATTGTGTCGTTTGCGATGCCTGACCTTCCCAACACTGGACATGAAGAGCATGCGCCTTCCACCATTTGCACGCCCCCTGCAAGTGCTGGAAGGAGCACCCGCAGTCCAGTTCCTGATAGTCAGATTGAAGATGTCAGTGTTGAAGTACACCAGGATGAGGAGGATATGGGTGTTGCTGGCGCTGGGGAGGAAATTGACCAGGAGGATTCTGATGGTGAGGTGGTTTGTTTAAGTCAGGCACCCGGGGAGACACCTGTTGTCCGTGGGAGGAATAGGGCCATTGACATGCCTGGTGAAAATACCAAAAAAATCAGCTCTTCGGTGTGGAAGTATTTCAACAGAAATGCGGACAACATTTGTCAAGCCGTGTGTTGCCTTTGTCAAGCTGTAATAAGTAGGGGTAAGGACGTTAACCACCTCGGAACATCCTCCCTTATACGTCACCTGCAGCGCATTCATCATAAGTCAGTGACAAGTTCAAAAACTTTGGGCGACAGCGGAAGCAGTCCACTGACCAGTAAATCCCTTCCTCTTGTAACCAAGCTCAGGCAAACCACCCCACCAACTCCCTCAGTGTCAATTCCCTCCTTCCCCAGGAATGCCAATAGTCCTGAAGGCCAAGTCACTGGCAATTATGACGAGTCCTCTCCTGCCTGGGATTCCTCTGATGCATCCTAGCGTGTACCGCCTACTGCTGCTGTTGTTGCTGCTGGGAGTCGATGGTCATCCCAGAGGGGAAGTCGTACTCGTAAGACCACTTTTACTACTTCCACCAAGCAATTGACTGTCCAACAGTCCTTTGCGAGGAAGATGAAATATCACAGCAGTCATCCTGCTGCAAAGCGGATAACTGAGGCCTTGGCATCCTGGGCGGTGAGAAACGTGGTTCCGGTATCCATCATTACTGCAGAGGCAACTAGAGACTTGTTGGAGGTACTGTGTCCCCGGTACCAAATACCATCTAGGTTCCATTTCTCTAGGCAGGCGATACCGAAAATGTACACAGACCTCAGAAAAAGACTCACCAGTGTCCTAAAAAATGCAGTTGTACCCAATGTCCACTTAACCACGGACATGTGGACAAGTGGAGCAGGGCAGGCTCAGGACTATATGACTGTGACAGCCCACTGGGTAGATGTATGGACTCCCGCCGCAAGAACAGCAGCGGCGGCACCAGTAGCAGCATCTCGCAAACGCCAACTCTTTCCTAGGCAGGCTACGCTTTGTATCACCGCTTTCCAGAATACGCACACAGCTAAAAACCTCTTACGGCAACTGAGGAAGATCATCGCAGAATGGCTTACCCCAATTGGACTCTCCTGTGGATTTGTGGCATCGGACAACGCCAGCAATATTGTGCGTGCATTAAATCTGGGCAAATTCCAGCACGCCCCATGTTTTGCACATACCTTGAATTTGGTGGTGCAGAATTATTTAAAAAACGAGAGGGGCGTGCAAGAGATGCTGTCGGTGGCCAGAAGAATTGCGGGACACTTTCGGCGTACAGGCACCATGTACAGAAGACTGGAGCACCACCAAAAACGCCTGAACCTGCCCTGCCATCATCTGAAGCAAGAAGTGGTAACGAGGTGGAATTCAACCCTCTATATGCTTCAGAGGTTGGAGGAGCAGCAAAAGGCCATTCAAGCCTATACAACTGAGCACGATATAGGAGGTGGAATGCACCTGTCTCAAGCGCAGTGGAGAATGATTTCAACGTTGTGCAAGGTTCTGCAACCTTTTGAACTTGCCACACGTGAAGTCAGTTCAGACACTGCCAGCCTGAGTCAGGTCATTCCCCTCATCAGGCTTTTGCAGAAGAAGCTGGAGACATTGAAGGAGGAGCTAACACAGAGCGATTCCGCTAGGCATGTGGGACTTGTGGATGGAGCCCTTAATTCGCTTAACAAGGATTCACGGGTGGTCAATCTGTTGAAATCAGAGCACTACATTTTGGCCACCGTGCTCGATCCTAGATTTAAAACCTACCTTGGATCTCTCTTTCCGGCAGGCACAAGTCTGCTGGGGTTCAAAGAACTGCTGGTGACAAAATTGTCAAGTCAAGCGGAACGCGACCTGTCAACATCTCCTCCTTCACATTCTCCCGCAACTGGGGGTGCGAGGAAAAGGCTCAGAATTCCGAGCCCACCCACTGGCGGTGATGCAGGGCAGTCTGGAGCGACTGCTGATGCTGACATCTGGTCCGGACTGAAGGACCTGACAACGATTACGGACATGTCGTCTACTGTCACTGCATATGATTCTCTCCCCATTGAAAGAATGGTGGAGGATTATATGAGTGACCGCATCCAAGTAGGCACGTCAGACAGTCCGTACTTATACTGGCAGGAAAAAGGCAATTTGGAGGCCCTTGCACAAACTGGCTTTATTCTACCTAAGTTGCCCTCCCACAAGTGTGTACTCCGAAAGAGTGATTAGTGCCGCCGCTCACCTTGTCAGCAATCGGCGTACGAGGTTACATCCAGAAAATGTGGAGAAGATGATGTTCATTAAAATGAATTATAATCAATTCCTCCGTGGAGACATTCACCAGCAGCAATTGCCTCCACAAAGTACACAGGGAGCTGAGATGGTGGATTCCAGTGGGGACGAATTGATAATCTGTGAGGAGGGGGATGTACACGGTGATATATCGGAGGATGATGATGAGGTGGACATCTTGCCTCTGTAGAGCCAGTTTGTGCAAGGAGAGATTAATTGCTTCTTTTTTGGTGGGGGTCCAAACCAACCCGTCATTTCAGTCAAAGTCGTGTGGCAGACCCTGTCACTGAAATGATGGGTTGGTTAAAGTGTGCATGTCCTGTTTATACAACATAAGGGTGGGTGGGAGGGCCCAAGGACAATTCCATCTTGCACCTCTTTTTTCTTTAATTTTTCTTTGCGTCATGTGCTGTTTGGGGGGTGTTTTTTGGAAGGGCCATCCTGCGTGACACTGCAGTGCCACTCCTAGATGGGCCAGGTGTTTGTGTCGGCCACTAGGGTCGCTTAGCTTACTCACACAGCTACCTCATTGCGCCTCTTTTTTTCTTTGCGTCATGTGCTGTTTGGGGAGTGTTTTTTGGAAGGGCCATCCTGCGTGACACTGCAGTGCCACTCCTAGATAGGCCAGGTGTTTGTGTCGGCCACTAGGGTCGCTTAGCTTACTCACACAGCTACCTCATTGCGCCTCTTTTTTTCTTTGCGTCATGTGCTGTTTGGGGAGTGTTTTTTGGAAGGGCCATCCTGCGTGACACTGCAGTGCCACTCCTAGATGGGCCAGGTGTTTGTATCGGCCACTAGGGTCGCTTAGCTTACTCACACAGCTACCTCATTGCGCCTCTTTTTTTCTTTGCGTCATGTGCTGTTTGGGGAGTGTTTTTTGGAAGGGCCATCCTGCGTGACACTGCAGTGCCACTCCTAGATGGGCCAGATGTTTGTGTCGGCCACTAGGGTCGCTTAGCTTACTCACACAGCTACCTCATTGCGCCTCTTTTTTTCTTTGCGTCATGTGCTGTTTGGGGAGTGTTTTTTGGAAGGGCCATCCTGCGTGACACTGCAGTGCCACTCCTAGATGGGCCAGGTGTTTGTGTCGGCCACTTGGGTCGCTTAGCTTAGCCATCCAGCGACCTCGGTGCAAATTTTAGGACTAAAAATAATATTGTGAGGTGTGAGGTGTTCAGAATAGACTGAAAATGAGTGGAAATTATGGTTATTGAGGTTAATAATACTTTGGGATCAAAATGACCCCCAAATTCTATGATTTAAGCTGTTTTTTAGGGTTTTTTGAAAAAAACACCCGAATCCAAAACACACCCGAATCCGACAAAAAAAATTCGGTGAGGTTTTGCCAAAACGCGTTCGAACCCAAAACACGGCCGCGGAACCCAACCCAAAACCAAAACACAAAACCCGAAAAATTTCCGGTGCTCATCACTAATGAAAACTACATAATTAGAATTTTAATAAACCTCCCCTAAGAGGATGAAAAAGGGATTGACATAATGACGTCATCACTGATGCGGGGCTTGCATTGCGTGAACGATAACGCCCAAACGGACAATCGGATCAAAATTTTAATTGCACCTCCAGTGTGAACTTTTTACCGTATCTGCTACGGGTGTTCCTCGGGTAACTCCACGAATCGTGGATTAATATTTAGTTACATTAAGAGGTCTAAAATTTACATCTCTATAGATCCACAAAAATGTTAACACTCATTTATATTTACAACCGTGAAAATCAGAAACTCCCGTGCGAAGAACGGGTAGAACAGCTAGTTTTGTAATAAACAGTTTTACCTCCAACTGATTCCGAGTCGGATGCAGCTGTCTCCCTGTGCGCATCTTTTGCCGCTGTAGCATCTGCGACTTTATGCTAATGCCACTACAAAGCCCCTCCCTGGTGTACAGCCATTTGTCCAAATTTGCATGTACTGAGTCACGCACTCTGAGCATCTAAAGGCGCTGTAATACTGCTTCGGTCATACCATGAAATCATCAGCAGCCCTATTGTAGGTGCAGATTCTGCGTCAGAGCACGGCCTCCGATGTGAATGAGGAAGCGTCTGAGTTTGCAACCAGTTCTGCGACGCCTCTGCGGCACTCCCATAACTCGCCATCAGACAACCCATCTCCACTCGCCTGAATAGCTATCTCCCAATCACCGTGCGAGAACCCCCGATGCATTACTCATACATTTCAGAGGCCGTGCATCTCAATCTATACTGCAACTCTGCGCTAACAATCAGGACAGATGCACAGCCCAACTTAGACGCATGGCCTGATGGGCCGGTCCCACCACACAGAGAGCAGGGCTGAGCAGCGCAGCTTCCCAGGACCCGGAGACAAGGACTGACTGAGTAACTCCGCCTCCCAGTGCTCTGCTTGTCCGCCCAAAATACAGAAACACAGGAGCAGTGACCCCGCCTCCTGCCGGTTGCTATTCCATTGCTTTTGTACAGCCCCAGTCTAGCCCTGGATGAAACTGCTGTGTATTACTATGTATTTTGGCAGTTTGTTTTTAAGATGTGTTTGACTATGGCTGTAGCACCTCATTGCATTCAAACTTTTTCTTCTGCAGAACCGTTGTTCCCATTTTCCAAGCAGAACATAGAACAACCTGTAGCCGATAGGAGAACTGATCACAGCAGCACCAAGTATATCAGGAGAATATTTGTAGACCTTGAGGTGAACAGTAATCTGTTCACTTTATTGATTATGGGGCTGATTCAGAGGTGGACGTTAATGCCACTGCCGCAGAAGTGGTGCAATAACATGCAAAAGCCACGGGAGGCATCTTGTGTATAAAAGATGTCTGCTGCTGGCTTCCCTGATCCTCTGCCTGCATCCAAAGATGCTGTACCGGATCTACATCTTGGCGGTCATTCCGAGTTGATCGCAGCAGCAAATTTGTTAGCAGTTGGGCAAAACCATGGGGGTCATTCCGAGTTGATCGCTAGCTGCATTTGTTTGCAGCACAGCGATCAGGCAAAAAATGGCAGTTCTGCGCATGCGTATGCACAGGCACAACGAATGATGTAGTTTTGCACAGGGTCTAGTGATGCATTTCAGTTGCACTGCTTGCTGCAGAGTGATTGACATGAAGTCGGCGTTTCCGGGTGGCAACTGACCGTTTTCAGGGAGTGTGCGGAAAAACGCAGGCGTGCTGGAAAAACACAGGCGTGGCTGGGCGGACGCTGGGCGGGTTTGTGACGTCAAGTCTGGAACTGAACAGTCTGAAGTGATCACAAGCGCTGAGTAGTTTTGAGCTACTCTGAATCTGCACAAAAAAACTTTGCCGCCGCTCTGCGATAAAAACGTTCGCACTTCTGCTAAGCTAAAATACAATCCCAGTGGGAGGCGGCATAGCGTTTGCACGGCTGCTAAAAACTGCTAGCGAGCGATCAACTCGGAATGACCCCCCATGTGCGCTGCAGGTGGGGAAGATGTAACATGTGCAGAGAGAGTTAGATTTGGCTGGGTTATTTTGTTTCTGTGCAGGGTAAATATTGGCTGATTTATTTTTACACTGCAATTTAGATTGCAGATTGAACACACCCCACCCAAACCTAACTCTCTCTGCACATGTTGCATCTGCCCCACCTGCACTGCACATGGTTTTGCCCAACTGCTAACAAATTTGCTGCTGCGATCAACTCTGAATTAGGCCCCATCACCACTCGACATCTGAGTAACTAACTATCATTTTACTCCGGATGTCCGGCAAAACAGCGCTACAGGGGACCATGAAACTGCACCTGAGAATGTAGTTACTGATTCAGGCACCCCCAGAACACGGGGCTCTACTCCCCCGTTTTCATCAGTGCACTTCCTCTCCACCCCCTAATCGCTGCAGATTGTCAATCATCCATAGATTGCAGCCACACTGCGTCCGACAATGCAGGACCAGATCTGTACATGCGTAGTGCAAATTGGCCACTGCGCCCATCCCTGTGTCACGCTCAATGGGGGTTATTCAGACCTGATTGCAGGGCTGCTAAAATTGTAGTCCTGCGATCAGATAGTAGCTGCCCAAGGGGAGTGTATATTCGCCGTGCAAGTGTGTGATCACATGTGTACACCGAGCTGCTAAAAATCCCTCAGTCAGCGGACAGCTGCAAATCCGATCGCACCTCACTCACCATTGATGATTTGCCCTGTGTGTGCAGTGTGTGCGCAGCCCAGGACTTACTCCTACAGTGCGATGAGAACAGGCTGATCGGGGCCGGAGCTGACGTCACACACCCTCCCTGAAAACGCTTGGGAACGCCTGCGTTCTCCCTGACACTCTCAGAAAACGGTCAGTTACCACCCACAGACGTCCTCTTCCTGTCAGTCACCATGCGAATGGCTGTGCGACTGCATTTTTTGACCCAGCCTGTCGCTGACCAGCGATGCCTGTTGTTGTTTGCCGATGCACGTGCGCATTGCATAGGCAAACGCAGGGGGGGTTTCCGGTTGCACGGAAACCCCCTTCCTCTTGGCAAGCGGCTCAAATTATGACAACAATAGTAATGGTAAATAATACTATTACTAGAACTGCCACCACATCATGCAGTTTTTGGGACAGCAGAGCTGCTGCACATACCCAGATGCCCAGTGGTAGCAGCTTCTTCTACCAAGTTTGCTGTGTGTGTAGATCTGAGTCCTTAATCAGTGCACTGGACCAAAGAGTAGCTACTGATAAAGCAAAATATTTATCTTATAACATTCACTATATATTGGTAAGAGACTCAGTACGCAATGGGCGTACGGGGTACCGTAAGGGTACCCACTTAGCGTAGCAGACGCTAGGCCGTGGTCGAGACGCACGAGCGACACGTTCGCTCGCGGCTTACGCTGGGTATCGAGCACGCTATAGGCGGTCCGAGTACCGTAATGCTGCGCTACTAGCGTAGCAGACACTGTGCCCACAAGAGGAACACGAGCGGCGCAGACGCTCACAGGATGACACACAGTAAACCTTGTATGCAACACAATGAAAGGCTGAGCCTATACTGTAAACCTTGGTTTTGTAATGTGAACACAATGCAATGCTAATTAACCTCTATTATATAAAAGCCTCTTGAGCGATTGAGACGCTCTGAATACTCTCAGCAATGTAATAAACACACAATACCTTGCTAAGGTTCCAAAACCTTTACTAACGAGATTTAGTTATGTAAAAAGGGAAAATACAGTTAACATTTTATACACTACAGACTAACATCAATATCTAAACATAATAACTACACATATACAATATACAACAGCGTAACAATAACAGAGAGAGAGAGAGAGAGAGAGAGAGAGTATGGCAAATACAAACAGAACAAGTTGGTTACAGAGAAAAACTTACACACTGGGGAATGATCGCTGCGCAGCCCTGGTCACCAGCTCTCAAGTTAGTCAGTGATGAAAACCTTTTGTGGAGAGTAGACTGAGCTGGCCCAAACTGGCTGCCTTATATACACTGCATACAGTACACTACAAAGAGGCCTACAATCTCATTGTTCATTGGACACAGGAATCTGTCTTCACATTATAACAAAAGGTCATAGGTTGATTCAAACAGGTGGGCTGTGACTATTTCATACTACTCAGGTGGGAGGGAATCTCAGGATTCCCGCCGCATGGATAATGAACTGCAAATATAGTAAATGTCCATAAACTTCTTATAGACATAACTATTCGCAGGAGCGATTAATTTCTCTCAAACCAATACCGGAATGTTTCTAATAATATACTCTACCGTTGCATACCAAACACCACTGCTCAAAACCTGTCTGACCCTTCGTATCATGTAAAGAGGGATTTCTCTGTCCATAAACCAGTTACACTAAACAAACTTACTGATATTATTAAGGAGACCATAACCTACAAAATGCACTATTTGGATTAACTTTGTGACAATTGAGTCGCCCGCCAGACGCACACAAACTCTACCGTAAATGCACATACCACGCGCTTGAGCGCATGTCCGTGGAGGCGCCGTCACGCAACTGCGAATATGCGCACGCACGGGAGAGAATGTGCACGTGCAGCGGGCAAGCGCATGGGGTTAGTACAAGGCATGAGAATAACGATATTTTTCGACTTTGACAGTCCACCCTTTGGCAGTCACCAATAACTGCCACTTCCTAAACAAAACAGAAAAATATATGTCATCATGTAAACACCTTTTTATGATTGGGTAAGGGGAGGAGAGGAGAAGGTAGGAAAAGTATGACCTAGTGAGATAGTAAAAGCATGTGTGTATGAAATCCATGTTTGAGGGGTCATGTATCATCGTGCCGTACGTGTTTTAAATCAAGCTTCGAGGTATTGCGAAGTATACATTTGAATCCTTCTTATCCCGTATCAAGGGTCTGTGGATGGGCTGTCAAACTCTACCGAGCTCTTTTCGGCTTTTGGTTGCAACAAATGGGGAGCACATTTAGTTGATGATACATGAAGGGGGGAACATGTGAATGCTGATATATGTGTCTATATTCCCTGTCGACTATGTGTGTCATTACCTGGAGGTTGTAGAGATGAAGATAAGAAACAATCATTATAAATGCAGTCGTAAACTATGTGAGTTTAAATAAACAGTCGCCGATTGAGGTCTTGTCTGATGTCTTGTCTTGATGTACATGTTGTCTGATGTCTCTCGGTGCTTTTGCTATAAATAGTGAGCAAAAGCTTTTCCATTGTCCATAAAGTTAAAGTCTCTAAAGTATTGGGCTATCGTAAAAGTTAAAGTCACTAGGGATATTGGGGGCTTGTAGTATAGTTCATCAATGGTCTGTATAAAAGAGATTGTCAAATTCTTCTTCCAAGCGGATGTCTTTGTACCTTGGAGGAAAACAAAGGAGAAACGGGTGAAAGAAACGGACCGTGGAATCACATTTTCATCACAACATTGTCTCTATCGTTGGGTCATAAATCAAATTAGTTGTTGTTATTACATTGTCCTCGCTCCTCAGACTCATCACTCTGGTACTACCTTTACACTTCGTTAAAGTCCGAACGCATCTAAATATCATGCCAACCAATATGACGACTCCCAGAATACACAAGAGAATTTTCCCTACGTCCATTATAATACCTTGGGTCCATTCTCCTAAACCAGAGAACCAATTTCGTGGGTTCAACCATGACACCCAACTGGTCAGTTCATTACCCACAGCAGCGAGTGTGAGATTGTGTTTCCTTCGAAACTCCCACTTCAATTGCAAAATGTCATCCATCTTTTGGTCTATGACCTCGGCCGGGTCCTCAGTGCTGTTTGTAATATACGTGCAGCACTTTACACCATACTGAGTTGCTAGGGTAACACAATACCCGCCTGTCACTGCTGTGAGATAATTGAGAATCATCCTATGCTGAACTAGCTCTGTTTTGTAGGCTTGTAACTCTTTCCCAGTGTACCTGAACGTTTCGTCATACATTTCGGTGATATTGTCTAACAAGTTCGCTAGCGCAGATATATATTTATAATTTATCACTCCTCTGGCGGTACGAGTGATATCTAACGCGAGTATGAATTGAATCCCGGTGGATTCATGGATCAGATCAGAGGCCGAGTGCTCTGTCCTCTCTATCAGGTGCCTTTTAACGACGTGCTCGTAATGAGTGTGAGTATAAGGAGCTTGGGCACCGCGGTGAATGTCTTTCATTTTGTTATGGGATACAGTCATTACTTCAGGCAGTACTTTTCCACTGTAACACAATCCCTCTGAGTTTGGGGCAAGCCACTTATACTCCTTTCTCCCGCATATGAAATATGCATCATCGGGGAGAACATATGGGACAGAGTATGACATTACCATGTTACAAATTTTCCATGTGAAATCTCCTAACCCTAACTCTCCCATCTGTCTAGTACATGTATCAGGTTGTACGATATGTGCACAGTATCCTGGTGATACTTCTCCAACTCGCATAGTCCTACTTCCTAGAGTATACCTATACCGGAAATATTTTCCACTGTTGGCGATCTGGCGTATAAGCTCTGTGTCTATGGGCATTCTATCGGCTCTATATGAAAATGTCATGGTTTGATTACTCCATGACACTTCCCAATTTCCCGGCTTTCGGGGATTGGAAATGTTAAAGCATACTAAGGACTTATCCACGTGATACTGGTGGAGCTTCAAACTAGGAGGACTAGAGATATTAAACCTCTTGTCCACCGGCCTCCCACCACTTAACTCAAGTACCTCTCCTACAGTTAAAGGGAATGGTACTAGTCCTGATTTGCTATGACCTTGAGGTACTTGAGAGCATACCCAACAGTCTGTCAGATTTAACACTTTACCCACTAAGGAGTGATAGTCACTCAATGGATGCCGGTCCATGTGGACATTAAAACTGGACTGACATTTCTTGATGCACCCATCCTCAACTATATTGTCACAATGCCTACAGATGCAGTTCTCTTCAGCTAACAATCCTTCACAATTCCTTCTATTGTCAATGCTACCAGATCGTTTTCTGATACTCGCCTTTACTCGGTGATTATGTTGCTCTTGGAAAATTACGCCTCCATCCTGGTCATCAGAACCCATTCCAGATCCTTTCTTGACCTCCATGGTACTCTCACCGAAACAGACTGCTCTGGTCAACATCATGGTCAACAGGAAAATCCGGATCACAGTCTCTTGGGGCAAGTCCATCTTATAGGAGGAAAAGGAGAAAAATAAGAAGGGGGAAGGAGAATAGGAGGGAGATGGGAACTGGAGAAAATAACAAAAGGGAAAAGAAATCTGGCTCGACAAATGCCTCCGGTCTTATTATTCTCAGCGCTCAGGTGTCGTCTCAACCTTCCCGGAACAGACACTCTAGTGATACAACCTCTACCGTCTGTTCTTTATCACGGGACCTCTCTGGGTCAGCAACCTTTTTACAATGAGACGAATGGACCCAAGTCTCTCTCTCGGCAACCTTCAATGCTGTCGTGCTGGTCAATAAGACTTGATATGGTCCTTCCCATCTGTCAATAAGGCAACCTGAGCGTAGAAAATTCCGTATCATTACATAATACCCAGGTTCAATGTCATGACAATTACTGTCTGGCAAATCAGGAATCACCAACTTTAGATTATCATTCTGATTCCTCAATTGCTTACTCATTTTAACCAAATACTTTACAGTGACTTCATTGTTACATTTCAAATCATCCTGGGGGTTAATCATAACATGGGGTTGTCGACCAAACAGAATTTCAAAAGGAGACAGATTAAAAGGGGACCTGGGAGTGGTTCTGATGCTGTATAATATGATTGGCAAAGCTTCGGGCCACAACAATCCTGTTTCAGCAATTACCTTGCTTAATTTGTTTTTAATAGTGCTGTTTACTCTTTCCACTTTCGCACTCGCCTGGGGGCGGTACGGAGTGTGCAGCTTACTATTAATTCCCATCAACTTACACATTGCTTGAAAAACTTCACCTGTAAAATGGGTACCCCTATCACTCTCAATGATTCTAGGGATACCGTACCTACACACAAATTCCTGCACAATTTTCTTTGCAGTAAACACAGCGGTATTTGTGGCCGCGGGAAATGCTTCAACCCAATTTGAGAACACGTCAATACAAACCAATACATATTTTACATTTCTACAAGGTGGCAATTGTATGAAATCAATTTGTATTACCTGGAAAGGACCATCTGTAGGAGGGATATGGGATGGCTCTGTTGGTATTGCCTTTCCGATATTCTTCCTCAAGCAGGTGAGACATGTCATCGCTCTTTTACCCGCATGGGAAGAAAATCCTGGGGCGCACCAATAAGCTCTTACCAACTTACACATTCCTTCTTTGCCTAGATGAGTCAGTCCATGTGCCGCTTCCGCTAGACTTGGAAGGTATGCTCTGGGTGCCACTGGCTTACCCTGTCCATCTGTCCAGAGTCCTGAGGACTCCTGGCCATATCCTTTTGACCTCCACACTGCCTTTTCTTGTGGTGAACACAAATTTTGCATTTCATATCATTTCTGTGTGTTTACAGTATTAAATACCATCAGTTGTGTGCTGTCTGTCTGTATGGGGTTACTGGCTGCTGATTTAGCAGCTTTGTCTGCTCGGCTGTTACCAAGTGATACCGGGTCTTGGCTATACGTGTGAGCTTTGCACTTGATAACAGCCACTCTGTCGGGTTCCTGTATCGCTGTTAGAAGTCTTTTGATGTGGGCTGCATGTGCTACGGGTGTGCCAGCTGCCGTCATGAAATTTCTGAGGCGTCATAGGGCCCCAAAATCATGGACTACTCCGAAGGCGTACCTAGAATCGGTGTAGATATTGGCTGACTTGCCTTTAGCCAGTTCGCATGCTCTGGTTAGGGCAACCAGTTCAGCAACTTGTGCTGAGTGTGGTGGGCCTAGGGGTTCCGCTTCTATGGTACCTTGGTCATCTACGACTGCGTATCCAGTACACAAGTCTCCCGAGTCCGTCTGTCTGTGACAACTGCCGTCAGTGTAGAAAGTAAAATCTACATCTTCCAGTGGGTTGTCACTGATGTCAGGCCTTGCCGTGAAATATTGGGCCAAATATTCCATACAATCATGTGTGTCCTTTTCCTTACTAAATCCTCCTTCACCATCACTCTCATCCTCCACCCTTTGTGCCTGTCCAGGCACACCTGGGAGATATGTTGCAGGATTTAGTGCGCTGCATCTCCTTATGGTGATGTTTACGGGGGCCATCAACGCCAATTCCCATCTTGTCAACCGTGCTGATGAGACGTGTCTGGTTTGGGCCGAATTTAGTAAGGCTGACACTGCATGTGGTGTATGAATTGTGAGGTTGTGTCCTAGCACTACATCTTCGCTTTTACTTACTAGCAATGCTATTGCTGCATCACTTCGCAAGCATGTGGGGAGGGATCGCACTACCGTGTCTAGCTGAGCGCTATAGTAGGCTACCGGCCTGCTGGCATCACCATGCTTCTGGGTTAAGACACCTGCCGCGCACCCAGCACTCTCTGTTCCATACAGCTCAAAGGGTTTTCCATAATCTGGCATGCCTGATGCTGGTGCCTGCGTTAGGCACTGTTTAAGTCTCTCAAATGCCATCTCAGACTCATCTGTGTGCGAAATCCGATCAGGTTTGTTTGAGGAGACCATCTCCTGTAAAGGCAAGGCCAGTATGGAAAAACCTGGGATCCAGTTACGGCAATACCCACACATTCCTAAAAACGTTCTAATCTGTTGCTGGGTTTGTGGCAGGGTCATGTCACGAATTGCTTGAATTCTATCAGCGGTGAGGTGTCTCAGTCCGTGTGTCAGACAGTGTCCCAAGTATTTTACCCTGGTCTGGCATAATTGTAACTTGTCTTTGGAAACTTTGTATCCGGTGTTTGAAAGATGAAACAGGAGTTGTTTCGTATCTCTCAGAGATGATTCCAGTGAATCTGAACACAGCAGTAGGTCATCTACGTACTGTATTAATATTGATCCACTCTCAGGTTGAAAAGACTGTAAACAATCATGCAAGGCCTGTGAGAAAATACTTGGACTGTCAATGAAACCTTGTGGTAAACGAGTCCAGGAGTACTGAACTCCTCTGTATGTGAATGCGAATAGGTATTGACTGTCAGGGTGCAGAGGTACCGAGAAGAAGGCGGAGCAGAGGTCAATCACAGTGAAAAATTTGGCAGTGGGAGGGATTTGCATAAGGATGACAGCTGGATTTGGCACTACGGGGAATTGACTCTCAACTATTTTGTTGATCCCTCTTAGATCCTGCACTAATCTGTAACTCCTCCCCCCACTCTTTTTAACAGGGAAGATGGGACTGTTGGCAGTGCTGGACGTCCTTACCAGAATGCCGTGTTGTAGCAAGCGCTCTATTACAGGGTAAACTCCTAACTCCACCTCTGGCTTCAGAGGGTATTGTGGGATTTTTGGAGCTATCCTACCATCTTTTACTTGTACAACTACTGGGGCTACGTTTGCCATTAATCCAGTGTCTTGTCCATCCTTGGTCCAAAGTGATTCCGGTATCTGGGAAATCATTTCCTCTACCTTGGACGGACACCTATTTACAATAACAGTGTGTGACATTAATCTTGTTGGGGAGTCTAGCATATCCTGCACTTCCTGAGCGTGGTTTTCGGGTATGTCCAAGAACTTACTTCAGGAGTACAATATATGACACATCCCATTTTGCACAGTAAATCTCTCCCTAGGAGATTAGTCGGAGCCGATGCAGCCAGAAGAAAAGAATGCTTGGTATTCAAAGGCCCTATCGTAATCTCTGCAGGTTTGCTTAAAGGGTAGTGTTGTTCTACTCCTGTTACTCCCATGGCTGGAATTGTTTTACCAGTGGTTCTCATGCCCACGGTCGAATTTATCACTGACTTGGCCGCCCCCGTATCTACAAGGAAATTTAGAGATTTACCAGCTACATCAATTGTGACCTCGGGTTCACTTCCAAGGCTCGCAATTAATTTCACTGGCTGCAGATTACAGGTGTGGCCCCACTCCTATTGTATGTGGTGACCTCCCTGCATTGCGCTGGCAGCTATTACCTGTGAAGGGGGTAAATGGGAACTATCAGAGACTTGCCAGTCTCTTCTTGGGGGATACCTTTTTGTTTCCCCTGCGTGTGGCTCATAACTCCGTCTCTGCGGTCCTTGATCCCAATTTCGTGTGTCATGTCGTTGTCTAGGGGGTTGATATGAGTTTTGTGCACTTTTAAATCTACAGTCTCGTGCAAAATGTCCCTCTTTATGACAGTAATAACAAGTTACCACATTTGACTTACCCACAGGATTCTGAGACTTATGCTGAGTTGGCCTTGTGGTAAGGGCCTGTATACTTACAGCCATCAGCTTATCACTCTGCGACTCCCTGTGTCTGGTGATGTTCCGATCATGATCAATAGCGGCCTCTCTCAAAGTAGCCACCGACAAACCTCGCCAACATGGTTGGGTGGTCTGTACCCTCGTCCTCAATACTTCCTTTAAACCATCCATTAACACAGATACTGCTACTTCTCTATGATTCACATTTGTCTTAATGTCTTCTATCCCTTTATACTTAGCCATTTCCTGTAGTGCCCGATGAAAATAATCAGCAGCTGTTTCTCCCTCCTTTTGCTTGATGGAGAAAATTTTGTTCCATTTAGCAACAGCTGGGAAATATACTCCCAGCTGCAAGTTAATTCTTTTCACATTATCTTGATTGTACTCCTCAGTAAGGGGTACTTCTTCGTCTAGTCTACAGTCAGTTATAAAACTCGCGGAGTCGACATTGGAGGGTAAACATGCCCTCAGCAATGTCCGCCAATCTTTGTTATTGGGCTCTACAGTATGTCCTAGCTCTCTAATGTACTTCTGGCTTGCAACTAGATCTTTCCTAGGATCAGGGAATTCAGACACCATTGATCTTAATTCCGTTCGGGAAAAGGGGCAGTGCATGGCGATGTTTCTGACAGGAGTAACTCCTGAAGTGTCAGTTTTCCCATTTGGTACTGCAATTACCCTAACGGGATTAAGTTCAATAACATCATTCTGAGTAGATTCTACAACATGTGGTGTAATGGTTTCAGCATAGTGTACAGTGCCGTACTTACCAGTTGATACGACCTCACCTGTCCCTCCACTAGGGGCCTTTGATACTGCTCTTACTGGTTGGGATGTGCCCACTGTTGTTTCTGCTATGGTGGCTGCTAGAGAGAGTGCCGATATTGTTGTGGGTTCATCCTCTTGGTCACAATCCTGGGGAAAGTTTAAAACAGGGTACAGCTTGCATGAGTTAGTATTAGCATCAACAATCTTAGTTACATTATTCTTAACATCTATACAGTTACTAAGTGCATGTTTATCATACACCAGTGTGCTATTCTCTGTAACCACTTTCTCTCCTGTTATGTATGGTGTCAGTGGCGCCGTGGCTATCAGTTTTCTGATAGGGTTAGATCCAGCCGCTTGAGCCAATCCTCTCTGTATTTCACCTTCCTGTTGCCATAATTGTAAATAATCATAATGTTTGATCCGTCTCTTTGCAGATTTAATGAGACATATCCTTCTCCTTAGATTTTGTAACACCTCGGGGCTAAAACTGCCTACCCGTGGGAACTTTTCCCCATCATGCACAGTCATTCTTTCCCATTCATCGCACAAAACCTCTGTGTGTGAACCGCATTTCTCACACATGATATACCTTGCCGACCCGATTGGTCGGTTTACTGAATCAACTTGGACCAGGGTTGATCGCCCCCTACCTGAACAACTGGCCTCCATCTTTGCAGGTGTTGCTTTCGCTACCTCTGACCTTCAAATCAGGGTCTTCAGCGAACCCTTACAAAAACCAAGATGTCCGGGGTAGACTGACGGTGAAAGTTTACCGAGTACCTCCACTCACTCGCCCACGTCGACCAATACGCCCACACACTGCCTTAGCGCTGGCGTACTCAACCTAGGGCCCCTGCGACCTGAACCTCTATTTACTGGAACATGTGGGTGTGATCCGAAGAGCACTTAACCCTTCCCAGTAAACATCAGTTGCTGGAGAATTCCTGAGTGACCAGCGAACCTCCCTTAAAATAAAAAAAATTATACAAATCACGTTAGAATGTACAAATAGCGTTTATGACCCCTCTAGCGTACGCAAATGGTACTGGGTAAAGTTACTAACTAATGCACACAATTACATGCGGTACAATCGTTCTGCACATAAGCAACTAATCTTATGTGCGGAACGACCAGTGGAATCGAAAATTGTGGCTGCGAATTCCTTCAGACGGAGCTTAATGGCCTATATGGGTATTGCACCAACCCTCCTGGTGTTGTGCTTCTTGACTCTATCTGTAGCGGACTTCCTAGTCCGCTTTACCTAGACCTCCTGGTCTGTCTCTGGACCTCCTGGTCCATTATCTCTAATGCTCTTATTTTAATATGTTAACAAGGGATGCCTCCCAAGCCACCGTGCTGTCACTATCACGTATGTACCTCACGAAACTCGATTTCCTGTGGTTCCACCCAAAAATGAGAAACTTATATATATGTATACACACTCTTTCACCTCATATAGGCCCTCATTCCGAGTCGTTCGCTCGGTATTTTTCATCGCATCGCAGTGAAATTCCGCTTAGTACGCATGCGCAATATTTACATTTACATTTTACAATGGAGATAGTATTTTTACTCACTGCTTTTTCATCGCTCCGGCGATCGTAGTGTGATTGACAGGAAATGGGTGTTACTGGGCGGAAACAGGCCGTTTTATGGGCGTGCGGGAAAAAACGCTACCGTTTCCGGAAAAAACGCAGGAGTGGCCGGGGAAACTGGGAGTGTCTGGGCGAACGCTGGGTGTATTTGTGACGTCAAACCAGGAACGACAAGCACTGAACTGATCGCAGATGCCGAGTAAGTGTGGAGCTACTCTGAAACTGCTAAGTAGTTTGTAATCGCAATATTGCGAATACATCGTTCGCAATTTTAAGATGCTAAGATGCACTCCCAGTAGGCGGCGGCTTAGCGTGAGCAACTCTGCTAAATTCGCCTTGCGAGCGATCAACTCGGAATGAGGGCCATACTCTTTACTTTCGTTTCTGCGCAGAAATCCCTTTCATTCAGTATCACAGTCTAGTCCCGAAAGGAGTTACAACTAGAGAAGGATTATTTACGCTAAAATTTAGGACACTGAGATTGACTTGCGCTATTATCGCGTTGCCTCCGTATCGCCTACTAAAACAATACTATCGTGTGATTTGTATTACGTGGGCGTACCCATACGCTCCGTTGCGTAATATACGCTACGTGCGTCAGCCCTTGCGTCGCGTACGCTTGTTCCGCCCTTTGTTAGGGACACATGTACACAGGCCAGACACGTCCACAGTAACACAAGTAACACGTTTATATCAATGTAAATGATCTTTAACTGTAATCATTTACTGAACACCACACAGAACTTCCTTGTATCTTAGGCAAGCCGTGTGCGTGTTTTACAAATTACTCCCTTACGTATTAATTTTACTTTTAACTACCAATAGCAACAAATCTTTCTTAGCACGTTATCAATGATAAATGGCAAAACAGGAAGGCGAGATGTGAAAATTACACAAATGACAAATGCAGGTGTGTGCGTGTGTTGCGTACGCAATGCGTATCAAACAGAAATAAAACAGTTTTAAAAGACAATAGCGTACTGTTCTTACCATCCGGTTCCGGATTCCACCAGCACTCCTACAGCGTAGCGATGCAGACGCTTATCTAGTCAGCACTACCGTATCCCTCACCACCAACACGGATACAAAGGGATACGCCTTCCCGCCCTTTGCTGACAGAAAAAGTCTGCTTGTGTTCGCTAGAGCGGATATGTGGAGGACGGACGAGCCGCCAATTGATAAAGCTAAATATTTATCTTATAACATTCACTATATATTGGTAAGAGACTCAGTACGCAATGGGCGTACGGGGTACCGTGAGGGTACGCACTTAGCGTAGCAGACGCTAGGCTGTGGTCGAGAAGCACGAGCGACACGTTCGCTCACGGCTTACGCTGGGTATCGAGCACGCTATAGGCGGTCCGAGTACCATAATGCTACGCTACTAGCGTAGCAGACACTGTGCCAACAAGAGGAACACGAGCGGTGCAGACGCTCACATGGTGACACACAGTAAACCTTGTATGCAACACAATGAAAGGCTGAGCCTATACTGTAAACCTTGGTTTTGTAATGTGAACACAATGCAATGCTAATTAACCTCTATTATATAAAAGCCTCTTGAGCGATTGAGACGCTCTGAATACTCTCAGCAATGTAATAAACACACAAAACCTTTACTAACGAGATTTAGTTATGTAAAAAGGGAAAATACAGTTAACATTTTATACACTACAGACTAACATCAATATCTAAACATAATAACTACACATATACAATATACAACAGCGTAACAATAACAGAGAGAGAGAGAGAGAGAGAGAGAGAGAGAGAGAGTATGGCAAATACAAACAGAACAAGTTGGTTACAGAGAAAAACTTACACACTGGGGAATGATCGCTGCGCAGCCCTGATCACCAGCTCTCAAGTTAGTCAGTGATGAAAACCTTTTGTGGAGAGTAAACTGAGCTGGCCCAAACTGGCTGCCTTATATACACTGCATACAGTACACTACAAAGGGGCCTACAATCTCATTGTTCATTGGACACAGGAATCTGTCTTCACATTATAACAAAAGGTCATAGGTTGATTCAAACAGGTGGGCTGTGACTATTTCATACTGCTCAGGTGGGAGGGAATCTCAGGATTCCCGCCGCATGGATAATGAACTGCAAATATAGTAAATGTCCATAAACTTCTTATAGACATAACTATTCGCAGGAGCGATTAATTTCTCTCAAACCAATACCGGAATGTTTCTAATAATATACTCTACCGTTGCATACCAAACACCACTGCTCAAAACCTGTCTGACCCTTCGTATCATGTAAAGAGGGATTTCTCTGTCCATAAACCAATTACACTAAACAAACTTACTGATATTATTAAGGAGACCATAACCTACAAAATGCACTATTTGGATTAACTATGTGACAATTGAGTCGCCCGCCAGACGCACACAAACTCTACCGTAAATGCACATACTACGCGCTTGAGCGCATGTCCGTGGAGGCGCCGTCACGCAACTGCGAATATGAGCACGCACGGGAGAGAATGTGCACGTGCAGCGGGCAAGCGCATGGGGTTAGTACAAGGCATGAGAATAACGATATTTTTCGACTTTGACACTACCAAGAAGAAGAGACAGGAGCATGACCATAAGGTGGAAGAATGTGTTCTTAGAAAGTGCAGTACTGGTTTCTATTATGTTTGTGTATTTATTTATTATGGTATGTTTAACCTTTTTCTGACCACTTATTTATATTATTTAAGTGTGTTTGATAAAGCCTATACTAGTATAGACCATCTATAGTGTTTAATATAAATACTGTATTCCATACAGTATACAGTGTCTAAAAAGACCAGTGTTCAGAGTTGTTACTAGGCTCTTCTACCGCTCCCCCAAACTGCTGCACTTGTTCCGCATAGTGGGAGATTGTGGGATTGCATTTGGAAACCCCCCTCAAGAAATCCTGCGTTTGCCACTGGCATTGCGGTGCATATGAATGCGCAGTCTATTGCTGATCGCCCGCTATGTGAAAATGCACAGCAGCGATCAGATCTCAATCACCCCCAATGTTTGTTAGGACAGAGCTGCACTTTCCAGCAGCAGTATAATAATATGAGGATGACCATTTCATTTTAGGTTTCTCTACTATTATGGTAATTGCATAGGAGATCTCTTTTAATATCCTGCCTTAAGACCATGAAATTCCCTTTTCTTGTGACTTTTTTCTTATTGAAGGTTGTTTTTATAATATTTTTTTGTACAACAATGTCCACATTATGCTGTTAATATACACTGCTCAAAAAAATAAAGGGAACACTAAAATAACACATCCTAGATCTGAATGAATGAAATATTCTTATTAATTACTTTGTTCTTTACATAGTTGAATGTGCTGACAACAAAATCACACAAAAATTGTCAATGGAAATCAAATTTATTAACCCATGGAGGTCTGGATTTGGAGTCACACTCAAAATTAAAGTGGAAAAACACACTACAGGCTGATCCAACTTTGATGCAATGTCCTTAAAACAAGTCAAAATGAGGCTCAGTAGTGTGTGTGGCCTCCACGTGCCTGTATGACTTCCCTACAATGCTTGGGCATGCTCCTGATGAGGTGGCGGATGGTCTCCTGAGGGATCTCCTCCCAGACCTGGACCAAAGCATCCGCCAACTCCTGGACAGTCTGTGGTGCAACGTGGCATTGGTGGATGGAGCGAGACATGATGTCCCAGATGTGCTCAATTGGATTCAGGTCTGGGGAACGGGCGGGCCAGTCCATAGCATCAATGCCTTCATCTTGCAGGAACTGCTGACACACTCCAGCCACATGAGGTCTAGCATTGTCTTGCATTAGGAGGAACCCAGGGCCAACCGCACCAGCATATGGTTTCACAAGGGGTCTGAGGATCTCATCTCGGTACCTAATGGCAGTCAGGCTACCTCTGGCAAGCACATGGAGGGCTGTGCGGCCCCCCAAAGAAATGCCACCCCACACCATTACTGACCCACTGCCAAACCGGTCATGCTGGAGGATGTTGCAGGCAGCAGAACGTTCTCCTTGGCGTCTTCAGACTCTGTCACGTCTGTCACATGTGCTCAGTGAGAACCTGCTTTCATCTGTGAAGAGCACAGGGCGCCAGTGGCGAATTTGCCAATCTTGTTGTTCTCTAGCAAATGCCAAACGTCCTGCACCGTGTTGGGCTGTAAGCACAACCCCCACATGTGGACGTCGGGCCCTCATACCACCCTCATGGAGTCTGTTTCTGATCGTTTGAGTAGACACATGCACATTTGTGGATTGCTGGAGGTCATTTTGCAGGGCTCTGGCAGTGCTCCTCCTGTTCCTCCTTGCACGAAGGCGGAGGTAGCGGTCCTGCTGCTGGGTTGTTGGCCTTCTCCACATCTCCTGATGTACTGGCCGGTCTCTTGGTAGCGCCTCCATGCTCTGGACACTACGCTGACAGACACAGCAAACCTTCTTGCCACAGCTCGCATTGATGTGCCATCCTGGATGAGCTGCACTACCTGAGCCACTTGTGTGGGTTGTAGACTCCGTCTCATGCTACCACTAGAGTGAAAGCACCGCCAGCTTTCAAAAGTGACCAAAACATCAGCCAGAAAGCATAGGAGCTGAGAAGTGGTCTGTGGTCCCCACCTGCAGAACAACTCCTTTATTGGGGGTGTCTTGCTAATTGCCTATAATTTCCACCTGTTGTCTATTCCATTTGCACAACAGCATGTGAAATTGATTGTCAATCAGTGTTGCTTCCTAAGTGGACAGTTTGATTTCACAGAAGTGTGATTGACTTGGAGTTACATTGTGTTGTTTAAGTGTTCCCTTTATTTTTTTGAGCAGTGTAAAACTAGCTCTCAGCAATGCAGAATGACCTGTATTTTTCACAGTCATTTTTGTTTTTTGAGCAAGGCCTGTAAGATTGTGGCAATATCGCAGCGTAGGCTCCTCCATTCGCACAACGTGGAACACAGGCAAATATAAAGGATTGAAATGTATTACATCTTTCTCACCCTTCTGACCCACGCCAGAATCAGATATATGAGCCTGAATCCCTCTGTCTCTGAACACTGTGATAGTTGCATGTGTACAGTATTACCTTTGCTGCCTCGTTCTCTCCTTGCAGACCAATTTCATCTTTCCAGATCTGTTATTACTTTCTGCAGGTCTGCATACACACCATGCACAGAGCAAATCATAAAACACTTCACCAAAAAATTTATATTCAAATAAATCAATAAATGAGAGTTTTACAGAGACACATTAATACTTATTTTATTTTCCCTGTGTCCTGCCTAATGTAAAGCTGCATACCGCTTTTCACTGCGGCTAAAATCCCGGGTGTTTGGACC
Organism: Pseudophryne corroboree; assembly: GCF_028390025.1. Lineage (NCBI taxonomy): Eukaryota > Metazoa > Chordata > Amphibia > Anura > Myobatrachidae > Pseudophryne > Pseudophryne corroboree. The sequence goes on from NC_086448.1 coordinate 809,623,641, forward strand.
AGTAGCGGATCTTGCCACGGGCAAGCAGGACTTTTGCCCGGGGCGCCGCCTTCCGGAGGGCGCCGCACCATGGCAAGATCTGCCACTGTGCCCCCCACAGTGCCCCTCGCCGGTCCCCGGCTGTGAAGCGAACCAGACGCTACGCGTCTAATTTCCCTTCGTGGAGAGGACCTTTGCTGTGCGGTGCGCGATGACGTCATCGCGCACCGCACAGCATTGTGGCACAGACGCTAGGGGTCATAATTGACCTTTAGTGTCTATGCATCCGAAGAGAGGAGCGGCGCCAGCGGAGGTCTGCAGCGGTCTGGAATCAGGAGCGGGGATGTAAGTATACTTTATTTTTATTTTCTTTCAGCGGCGCTACAAATAGGGGCATTACTGACCATGCCCCCGTATTAAGCCACGCCCCTAATGTTTTGCCCGGGGCGCCCCCAGGGCAAAAACCGGCCCTGGTTTGGACATGAACGCTCATCAACCCTGGATTTAGGTCAGTGTAAAAGCAAATGACCCGGAACAAAGCTCCGGGTATACTTACCTACTTTTAATAATGTCTCCTCTCCGGGAGAAGCCCAGAGAGGAGACGCTGCAGGAGACTTCAGGGGGTGGGGCTGTGAAATCATCGTGCTATTTTAACCCCTTCCCCACTCCACGGACCCGCGAACTCAGGAGTGTATCTCTCCATCCTGCCCGCATCACTAGGATGCGAGCAGGGGGGGTCATTCCGAGTTGTTCGCTCGCTAGCAGTTTTTAGCAGCCGTGCAAACGCTATGCCGCCTCCCACTGGTAATGTATTTTAGCTTAGCAGAAGTGCGAACGAAAGGATACAAAGTTTTTTTGTGCAGTTTCAGAGTAGCTCTAAACCTATCCAGCGCTTGCGATCACTTCAGACTGTTCAGTTCCTGTTTTGATGTCACAAACACGCCCTGCGTTCGGCCAGCCACGCCTGCGTTTTTCCTGGCACGCCTGTGTTTTTCCGAACACTCCCTGAAAACGGTCAGTTGACACCCAGAAACGCCCTCTTCATGTCAATCACTCTGCGGCTGCCTGTGCGGCTGAACTGCTTCGCTAGACCCTGTGCTAAACTACATCGTTCATTGTAATAGTACGCCGCGCGTGTGCATTGCTCCGCATGCGCAGAAGTGCCGAGTTTTTTCCTGATCGCTGCACAGCGAACGAATGCAGCTAGCGAACAACTCGGAATGACCCCCTGGATGCGGGAGACCTGCCTACTCTTCCGGGAGTGCGGGGGCCTACCCCAAAAAATGGGAGCCTCCCGCAGCTTCCGGGAGAGTAGGCAAGTATGGCCCCGGGTCTTCAACCCTGCTCACAACTAGGGTCGTGGTTGGGTGCCAGGAGTCTTCAATTGCTAAGGCACATGGGGCGTAAAAGTTACATATATTTATAAAGACAGAATATGCGCTTCCATTTGTGAGTGTACAGTAATGGTTGAATGTGAAATGCATAAGCTGCCAAAGAGGTATGTACGAGACGGCAATTCCCTATCACGCAAATAAGTGATAGATAATTAGATATAGATATAGATATAACACCGTCGCATAAGTGAGTGAAGTAATGATGCTAATTTGAATAAAAAAAGAAGTACAGATGGGTCCACGTTTATCTTGACCTTTAATAGGATTAACTGAGACTGTCCTGTCGGACTCAATCCCCTGCTGTATTGTTCTCTGTATTGTATTACAGCTGAGAACACTAGATGAAGGGTTTATGCTAATAAGTCATGTTGTGCCTAGGTGCAGAAAACTGGGCTAGATAACCGTGGACCCATCTGTATTTATCTTAAAACATAAAAACTTGCTGTTTAAAATACAAAGTCAGGTAGTGCGACAAAGAAAATTACTTATATCCAATAGTGTATACGCACTGGTATTAATATGTACTCCAGAAAAAAAGAAAAATAATAGAAATAAAAATAAAGATCAAGAGTGTTATTACAAAATGACACAGAAAAGATGGAGATCTGCACATCTGATTAACAGTAGGAGTGTGCATTCAGTTTATAGTCTACCCTCTCATTTGAATTCACAGTCCCGCAGTGTTTAAGACTTTGAAGTGCAGTTCCTATGTGTGTTCTAGGCAGTGGCGTAACTAGAAATTTTTCTCCCCCAAGCCAAAAAATTCTCTGGTCCCCCCCCCCCCCCCCCCCCCCCCGCATAATTGTCAGCAGCGAAGTAATTAATCTGCACGAGTCGTCGGTGCGCGCTGCAAAAAGGGGCGTGACCTTGCTGAAGTGGGCGTGGCTTTGCATAAAGGGGCGTGGTTTTGCAGGAAAAGACTACCTTATACCCCAGTTTTGCAACCTGCACGCCCAGACGTTGGCCACCACAGGAAAAAAAATAATCCTGATTCATACCCCTTACATTATTTGTCATTTTTCCTCCGTATAGTAATGCCCGGTATACATTATGCCACATACTGCAATGGCCCTTACACATTATGCCACACACCATAATGCCCATAATGCCCATGACACAATATGCCACACACCATAATGCCCCCGACACATTATGCCACACACCGTAATGCCTGTGACACATTATCATGCCCGTTATTCATTATGCTAAACACTGCAATGCCCCTGATACATTATAGCACATACATTGCCTGTGACACATTATGCCACACACTGCAATGTCCATGACACATTATGCCACACACTGCAATGTCCGTGATACATTATGACACACACTGCAATGTCCGTGATACATTATGCCACACACTGCAATGACCCTGTGACATTATACCACATACCACAATGCTCGTGATATAGTATACCACACGCCATAATGCCTGTGACACATACCGCAATGCCCGTTATACCCTATGCCACACACCGCAATGCCCGTTATACATTATGCCACACACTGCAATGCCCCTGAGACATTATACCACATACAATGCCCGTGATATAGTATGCCACACACCGTAATGCCTGTGACACATTATGACACACACCGCAATGTCCGTAATACATTATGCCACACACCGCAATGTCCGTGATAAATTATGCCACACATCGCAATGCCCATTACACATTAAGCCCTACAGTAAGGCCTCTAATTACTTTTAAATTACCTGCTCGTTGCCAGGGGTTTCATGCTCTTGGTTCCATGCACGGTGCCAGGGGTTTTCATGCTCAGGGTGTCATGCTCGTTGCCAGGGGTTTCATGCGGTAGGTGTTATGCTTGTTGCCATGGGTTTCATGCGGTAGGTGTTATGCTTGTTGCCAGAGGTATCATGTGCTGGGTTTCAAGCTTGTTGCCAGAGGTTAACATTCGTTGCCAGGGGTTTCATGCACTGGGTGTCATGCTCGTTGCTATGGGGTAATGCTTGTTGCCAGGGATTTCATGAGCTGGGTGTTGTGCTTGTAACCAGGGGGTAATGCTTGTTGCTAGGGCTGTGCTCCCAGTGCCACATATGCCCCCAGTGCCAGATATTCCCCCACAGTGCCAGGTACACATATGCCCCCAGTGCCAAATATGCTCCCCCAGGGCCAAATATGCCCCCAGCAGCATTCTCCGTCTCCGTAATGGCAGCGGTGCGCAAGGTGTGTGACATCACCGCAGTGTAGCTTCCAGTTACACGGAGCTGCAGTCTGTGATTGGCTGGCACGGTGGCGCGTGTCGTTAGTCCTGCAGCTGGGGCGGGTTCGACTCCCACCCCTGCGCTCGAGCTTAGGTACAGGGAAAGCACAAACAATAGAGAATGCAGCTCGGCATGGGGTGCACTCAGACTGTGACAGCAGCCTCATTTTTGGTGTACACAATACTGGAAGAGATAATATTATTATTTATCACCCCCCCCCCTAATCCCACCAGCATCAGTATATACCGCGAGGGGGTGAGAGGGGTAGGGGCAGTGACAGAGGGGGGTGAGAGAGATGGGTAGGAGCAGTGACAGAGGGGGGTGAGAGAGATGGGTAGGAGCAGTGACAGAGGGGGGTGAGAGAGGGGGAAAGGAGCAGTGACAGAGGGGGGTGAGAGAGGGGGAAAGGAGCAGTGACAGAGGGGGGTGAGAGAGGGGGAAAGGAGCAGTGACAGAGGGGGGTGAGAGGGGGAAAGGAGCAGTGACAGAGGGGGGTGAGAGAGGGGGAAAGGAGCAGTGTCAGAGGGGGGTGAGAGTGGGGGGAAGGAGCAGTGACAGAGGGGGGTGAGAGAGATGGGTAGGAGCAGTGACAGAGGGGGGTGAGAGAGGGGGAAAGGAGCAGTGACAGAGGGGGGTGAGAGAGGGGGAAAGGAGCAGTGACAGAGGGGGGTGAGAGAGCGGGAAAGGAGCAGTGTCAGAGGGGGGTGAGAGAGGGGGGAAGGAGCAGTGACAGAGGGGGGTGAGAGAGATGGGTAGGAGCAGTGACAGAGGGGGATGAGAGAGGGGGAAAGGAGCTGTGACAGAGGGGGGTGAGAGAGATGGGTAGGAGCAGTGACAGAGGGGGGTGAGAGAGGGGGGAAGGAGCTGTGACAGAGGGGGGTGAGAGAGGGGGGAAGGAGCTGTGACAGAGGGGGATGAGAGAGGGGGAAAGGAGCTGTGACAGAGGTTGGTGAGAGAGATGGGTAGGAGCAGTGACAGAGGGGGGTGAGAGAGGGGGGAAGGAGCTGTGACAGAGGGGGGTGAGAGAGGGGGGAAGGAGCTGTGACAGAGGGGGGTGAGAGAGGGGGGAAGGAGCTGTGACAGAGGGGGGTGAGAGAGATGGGTAGGAGCAGTGACAGAGGGGGATGAGAGAGGGGGGAAGGAGCTGTGACAGAGGGGGGTGAGAGAGGGGGGAAGGAGCTGTGACAGAGGGGGGTGAGAGAGGGGGGAAGGAGCTGTGACAGAGGGGGGTGAGAGAGGGGGAAAGGAGCTGTGACAGAGGGGGTGAGAGAGATGGGTAGGAACAGTGACAGAGGTTGGTGAGAGAGGGGGGAAGGAGCTGTGACAGAGGGGGGTGAGAGAGATGGGTAGGAGCAGTGACAGAGGTTGGTGAGAGAGGGGGGAAGGAGCTATGACAGAGGGGGGTGAGAGAGGGGGAAAGGAGCAGTGACAGAGGGGGGTGAGAGAGGGGAGAAGGAGCTGTGACAGAGGGGGGTGAGAGAGATGGGTAGGAGCAGTGACAGAGGTTGGTGAGAGAGGGGGGAAGGAGCAGTGACAGAGGGGGGTGAGAGAGATGGGTCGGAGCAGTGACAGAGGGGGGTGAGAGAGAGGGTTAGGAGCAGTGACAGAGGGGGGTGAGAGAGGGGGAAAGAGCAGTGAGAGAAGGGGGTAAGAGAGTGGGGTAGGAGCAGTGAGGATGCAGTCCGGATACACTGGGGTGGAAGGTTGTGCGTGGTCCCGGGCTGCAGGGTGGTGTGCTTTGCATTACAGGGCGGCAGGGAGCAACAGCAGCAAGGACTATTGTCCTGGGCAGCCGGGCTACGTGGCTGCATACTGGGGGAAAGGGAAAGCCAGCTCTTTGTGCCCACTCCACAGGAGGTGGAGAGAGGGAGCACAGGAAGAAGTGCTCTCTGCCTGAACGCAGTTCCGTGGCTGCGGCACTCAGGAGGCGGAGCGGCTATGTAGGCGGGCGGCCAGAGAACAAGCAGCAGCATTCTCCTTCTTCGTAATGGCAGCGGTGCGCAAGGTGTGTGACGTCACCGCTGCCGCCCGCCGGAGACCCAGGAGGGACACACAGGAGAGGCGCGCACTGTGCCCTCCGTGTCCCTCCTTCCCAAAACAGAATCAGTGGCGGCGTCTAGGGCGCCCCGCAGCCCTGCGCTCCCCCAAGCGATCGCAGGGGCTGCGGGCCCCTAGTTACGCCACTGGTTCTAGGTGGAACTGAGCACTTATGTTCGGTACCTTGCTGCTCCTTTGAACTCTGTTCCTCCTCTTTGATGCATACCCTCCAACTGAACCTTTTTGGCAGGTACAGTACCTTTTTTTTTATGGTCTGTACCTGCCAATAAGGGCTTTGTACCGATTTTTGACTCTCTAAATTTCCATTGAAAGTATAGGAAAGGGGGCATGGCCACGCCCCATTTACCCGTGGTCACACACCTTTCCTAATTTGTACCAGTTTTTATGTGTAAAATGTTGGAGGTATGTTGATGCAGTCAGAGGTTGGTGCTCCGCACTTGAATTTGTTACAGCTGATGGTTGGGCTGTGCTCCTACAGTACTTGCTCCCAATGCAGGTTCCCTCCTGCAGGGCCGGTGCTGACTCCCGTCAGTGAGATGGTTTGTCGTTCCTCTGCAGCTAAGGCACCGGCGGTGGCAAGAGATAGACAGAGTGGGAAGCGCCGGTGCAGCATTACCACGGGCCCGGACCAGGTGACAAGGTATGGAGGGGGAGGTCGATGCAGCCAGGGTCATTTTAGGTAATTGGCGGGCGTTCAGGCGATCATTTAAAAAAATAGTGATTAGCGTTGTAACCCTGTATTTTGTGTGTTTGATCCGCTGAGCCCCTCTGACCCTCGGGGCCCGGCACGGATGTCCCCTTTGACCCCCCCTGTCGCCGGGCCTGCCAATACATTCATTGCAAAACAGATGCCCATTGAAAAACGCTAAATGTGTCATATCATTTTTATCTTGGAGATTGCTACAGGTAGAAATAAATAATGAAAGAAGTCAACATTATTTCTTATCAACATCATATTATCGACAGGCACTATGTAGACGTCTAATATATTGATGGCACAAACAGACTCGGCTGCACTGTTACCTAAAGCATTTTAGCCACATCGCCACTATAACATTAAATAAGATGCTTTACGAACACTTAAGGGAGAGGAAAAATGGGACTGCATGCACACTAGCTTATACAGTCCTGCAAAACACTTTAAGGGTTTTTTATTACCATTATTATTAACAAACACCATATCAACCAATCAGAAATGAGATTTCAGTTGTCTAACATACACATATAACAGTCAGTATTTAATTGGTTCCTGTGGTTTTAGCGCAGACTAACATTATTAAGCAATTTTGGTAGATAGCAATCTGTGGCTGCTACAAAATATTCCTAAACAGATGACATCACGTGTAGCAAAGGCTAAACAGTCCTGTATTTTCTGCAAACATTACCCGCAGTGTTAGGATTAAATAATTAATAGGTGTTTATACCTACTGTAGATTCCCAAACAGATGTAATCTTACCAAACATGAAACATTTCCATACTATATACACATGCCACTTTTAAAACTTGATACATAATAAAAACAAACCAAAAAAATCACCCAATAAGATATTTTAAAAAAATCACCCAATACAGGTTGAGTATCCCATATCCAAATATTCTGAAATACGGAATATTCCAAAATACAGAATTTTTTGAGAGTGAGATAGTGAAACCTTTGTTTTCTGGTGGCTCAATATACACTAACTTTGTTTAATACACAAAGTTATTAAATATTGGCTAAAATGACCTTCAGGCTGTGTGTATAAGGTGTCTATGAAACATAAATGCATTCTGTGCTTAGACTTAGGTCCCATCGCCATGATATCTCATTATGGTATGTAATTATTCCAAAATACGGAAAAATCCCATATCCAAAATACTTCTGGTCCCGAGCATTTTGGAATGGAGGAGAAGAAAAGACAACTCTATTGTTTGGGGCACTCTTGAAAAAATATTTATTTAAAACGTTACTTTTAATATAACTTTAAATGACTTACATAGACATAACAACATGCAACATATATATGATAAAAACTAAATATATAATGCACTGGGTATCTGTGTATCAAAACCACAGAATGGATGGAACACAGTATATATAGGATATAAGTTCGGATACAATAGGAATAATTTAATTCCTAAAAAAACTATTGAGTAGGAGATACCCAGCGCATTATATATTTAGTTTTTATCATATATCTGTTGCATGTTGTTATGTCTACGTGTCATTTAAAGTTATAATAAAAGTAAAGTTTTAAATAAATATTTTTTCAAGAGTGCCCCAAACAATAGAGTTGTCTTATCTTCTCCTTCATTCTAAAGGTATCAACTTACAATTCCTCCCAATACGACCCTTCCGTCTCCATCATGGCTTGTGCGTGGGCTGGCTGACGGCCGCACATACACAGAAGGACTGCTGGGTCATACACCCAGAGGTCCTCTCTTCATAAAGTACAGTTATTATGAGTGGTGCTGACCTTTGCCATTTTTTTTCACTATTGTACATACTACATATGGCGTTACTAAATGCCGCTATGTATGCGATCAGAGGCGGTATGTGTTGCATTCAGAATGTGATGTTTGATACATTCCTATTTGCTAACTCCTAAACTAGATAATTTCTATTTACTAACTCCTATACTAGATCATTCCCATTTACTAACTCATATGCTAGATCATTCCCATTTACTAACTCTTATACTAGATCATTCCCATTTATTAACTCCTATACTAGATCATTCCCATTTATTAACTCCTATATTAAATCATTCCCATTTACAAACTCTTATACTAGATCATTCCCACTTACTAACTCCTACACTAGATCATTCCTATTTACTAACTCTTATACTAGATTATTCCCATTTATTAACTCCACTATTAGATCATGTGTAGTTACTATTTTATTAGCTCATTCCTATTTACTAACTGCTATACTAGATCATTCCCATTTACTAACTCCAATACTAGATCATTTGCAGTTACTATTTTATTAGCTCATTCCTATTTACTAACTCCTATACTAGATCATTCACACTTAACTAACTCCTATACCAGATCATTCCCATTTACTAACTTCTATACTAGATCATTCCCATTTACTAACTCGTATACTAGATCATGTACTAAATCCCAAACTAGATCATTCTTGTTTACTAACTCCTGTAATAGATCATTCCCATTTACTAACTCCAATACTATATCATTTGCAGTTACTATTTTATTAGCTCATCCCTATTTACTAACTCCTATACTAGATAATTCACACTTAAATAACTCCTATACCAGATCATTCCCATTTACTAACTCCAATACTATATAATTTGCAGTTACTATTTTATTAGCTCATTCCTATTTACTAACTCCTATATTAGATAATTCACACTTAACTAACTCCTATACCAGATCATTCCCATTTACTAACTCCTATACTAAATCATTCCCATTTACTAACTTGTATACTAGATCATGTACTAAATCCCACACTAGATCATTCCTGTTTACTAACTCCTGTAATAGATCATTCCCATTTACTAACTCCTATACTAGATCATGTACTAAATCCCACACTAGATCATTCTTGTTTACTAACTCCTGTAATAGATCATTCCCATTTACTAACTCCAATACTAGATCATTTGCAGTTACTACTTTATTAGCTCATTCCTATTTACTAACTCCTATACTAGATAATTCACACTTAACTAACTCCTATACCAGATCATTCCCATTTACTAACTCCTATACTAGATCATTCCCATTTACTAACTCGTATACTAGATCATGTACTAAATGCCACACTAGATCATTCCTGTTTACTAACTCCTGTAATAGATCATTCCCATTTACTAACTCCTATACTAGATCATGTACTAAATCCCACACTAGATCATTCTTGTTTACTAACTCCTGTAATAGATCATTCCCATTTACTAACTCCAATACTAGATCATTTGCAGTTACTACTTTATTAGCTCATTCCTATTTACTAACTCCTATACTAGATAATTCACACTTAACTAACTCCTATACCAGATCATTCCCATTTACTAACTCCTATACTAGATCATTCCCATTTACTAACTCCTATACTAGATTATGTACTAAATCCCACACTAGATCATTCCTGTTTACTAACTCCTGTAATAGATCATTCCCATTTACTAACTACAATACTATATCATTTGCAGTTACTATTTTATTAGCTCATTCCTATTTACTAACTCCTATACTAGATAATTCACACTTAACTAACTCCTATACCAGATCATTCCCATTTACTAACTCCTATACTAGATAATTCCCATTTACTAATTCCTATACTAGATCATGTACTAAATCCCACACTAGATCATTCTTGTTTACTAACTCCTGTAATAGATCATTCCCATTTACTAACTCCAATACTATATCATTTGCAGTTACTATTTTATTAGCTCATTCCTATTTACTAACTCCTATACTAGATAATTCACACTTAACTAACTCCTATACCAGATCATTCCCATTTACTAACTCCTATACCAGAATACAAATGAAATGGTGTAGTTTGCACTGGCGCTCAATTTTTAAAAGATGTATCCCTTTTGTTTAGAGGGATATCCCGGCCAACAAATCAATTATGCCGAATGAAGATTAAAATATGAAAGCTTTTATTAAAACACAGAATAATAACTGACATCTACATACATAAAGTGCATCTGTGGGGCTGGACCAGTTTAAAGGTGACTGTGCAAATGGAAAAAATGTCTCTCACCATGAATCAGGGTTGCGGTGGGCTAGCTTTATGAAAGCAACAGTGTCCAAGGCTGAAAATAGCCTAGGCACCACCGCAACAGGTTTATTCAGCATGTGAGTCCTTTAGAGTCCTCCACTGGTCCTCTCCCTTTGTCGCCTCCGTCTGTGAACAACGCGTTTCGGTCACTTGGCTGTGACCTTTCTCAAGTTCCTGGATCTATACCAGATCATTCCAATTTACTAACTCCTATACTAGATCATTCCCATTTACTAACTCCTATACTAGATCATTCCCATTTACTAACTCCTATACTAGATCATTCCCATTTACTAACTCCAATACTATATCATTTGCAGTTACTATTTTATTAGCTCATTCCTATTTACTAACTTCTATACTAGATAATTCACACTTAACTAACTCCTATACCAGATCATTCCCATTAACTAACTCCTATACTAGATCATTCCCATATACTAACTCGTATACTAGATCATGAACTAAATCCCACACTAGATCATTCCTGTTTACTAACTCCTGTACTAGATCCTTCCCATGCACTAACTTCCACACTAGATCATTCCCCACTTACTAACTTCTCTACTAGATCATTCCTATTTATTAACTCCGAGGGGCTAGTTTATTTTATTTTTAAATACACAACTGGCAACTTGGAATATTAATATTTTCTATATTAATATAATATGAGCAAGAGACAAAATAACTAACATTACATTGTTGTAGAGTGTTCTACATTACAGTTGATGGTTGATGGTGGAGGACTAGCTACAAGGCTAAACTATCCAAATTTTAAAAACCTTAATAATATTAGCATCTTTTAAATCATGTTAAAAGGTGTGATCATGTCTAGGGCATAATTTAGGCATTTAGTAGATGATAAGATGAAAGCAGAATATCCTTTATTCAGCCAGGGTGGGGCAGCTTTCAGCAGCCGTCAGTCTTCTGTTTGTCTTACATGTCTACAGAGAAAAAGACAAAGAATAAATGTGCAACTGATTTAGCATTTCAATATGAAATCACTTTGGAAAAGGAAGAGAGCTTATGTCTTGATTTATACCTCCCTCCAAATTACTTTTCATAATGTATATAGGTTTTCAAATCCATGATTTATAAAAGTAAAATCTTGCATAAAAATAGCTATCATCCTCATAACTGTACGATGAAAATGACTCGCTTTAAATGGGTGATAACAATGAAGGGCGTGGAAGGTCTTTCTTAGGCGTCGTCGAAATTAATGTGGGAAGATTGCCTTTAATCAGCCTATAATACAACTATACATAATGGAGAATGACTTCTGGGCCATAAAGAAAAGTCAATGTTTTATTTTTTTCTCCTGAAGTCGGATTATCATGTATTTTCTTGAGAAAATCCCAGATGAAGGTGAAGGAAATGCTTAATAAAGTGCCATCACGTAATGATTTACAGATGTTTACAGAAAAAAAGAGGAAATAAATACTTGTGTATCATCTGCGCAACAGAATAATAAAAAAAAATAACAACCAAAATTATTGTTTTTTTTTCTTTCCTCTCTTTCAATATGTTCTTAATTAAGGCTTCAAACTGGAATTATCATTCAAATTAAAATGTATAATTCCAACGCTAGAATGAATGGGAGGGCAATCTATTAACGTGGAGCCTATAAACTATCAAAGCAACAAAGAAACATAAAAGTCTAACAGACAGTTGGTTATTTATACATGCTCTAATCTGGAAAGAAAAAAAGAAAAAGGAACCGTCTACACGTGGTCAAAATAAAATTCTGATGTCAATAAAGTCTTTGAGGTTTGATCCAATAAGAGTTTTGACTGGTCTTTGTGAAGCAACATGAGTTTTTTCAAGTGGTATCTCTATAAACGGAATAAAGTCTTGCATCAATCTGGATGAAATGTGGGAAAGCATTTGGAACGAGGGACAACTTTACTGAAGAGGGTGACTGAAGTGAGACTGGGAGCTGCGATAGCAGGGATAAAGGAATTGCAGCATGGGAACTTTCCAGTGATAATAGACTCATCAGTGTATACTCTACTAGATAGATACACTATGAGCAGTGACATGTCTATAAGGAGTGCAGGGTATTCGGTGCACAAGGGTCCCTCACCCCGGGTCATGGGAGTCCTTGCACCACACACCCTGCCACTAGAACAGACCCCACATGCACATGGGCCTCCCTGGGTCATGGGAGTCCTTGCACCACACACCCTGCCACTAGAACAGACCCCACGTACACATGGGCCTCCCTGGGTCATGGGAGGCCTTGCATCGTATACACCCTGCAACTAGAACAGACCCCACATGCACATGGGCCCCCCTGGGTCATTAGAGGCCTTGCACCATACACCCTACACCTAGAAGAGACCCCACATGCACATGGGCCTACCTGGGTCATGGGAGGCCTTGTACCACACACCCTGAACCTAGAACACATCCAATGTTTCACATGGGCCTGCCCTGGGTCATGGAAGGCCTTGCACCGCACACACCCAGCAAATAGATCAGACTTTACGTGCACATGGGCCCCTCTGGGTTATGAGAGGCCTTGCACCATACACCCTGCACCTAAAACAGACCCCACATGCATATAGGCCCCCCATGGTCATCAGAGACCTTGCAACGCACACCATGCATCTAGAACAGACTCCATGTGTACATGGGTCTCCCTGGGCCATGGGAATCCTTGCACTGAACACACACTGCAACTAGAACAGACCCACATGCATATGGGCCCCCATCAGTCATAAGAAGCCTTGCACCACACACGCTGCATCTAGAACAGAACCCATGTGCACATAGATGGGCCCCCCATGGTCATGGGAGGCCTTGCACCGCACACCCTGCAACTAGAACAGACCCCACATGCACATGGACATCCATCGGTCATGGGAAGCCTTGCTCCACACACTCTGCATCTAGAACAGACCCCATGTGCACATAGATGGGCCCTCCTTGGTCATGGGAGGCCTTGCACCGCCCAACCTGTAACTAGAACAGACTCCACATGCATATGGGCCCCCATCAGTCATAAGAAGCCTTGCACCACACACGCTGCATCTAGAACAGAACCCATGTGCACATAGATGGGCCCCCCTGGGTCATGGGAGGCCTTGCACCGCACACCCTGCCACTTGAACAGACCCCACATGCACATGGACATCCATCGGTCATGGGAAGCCTTGCACCACACACTCTGCATCTAGAACAGACCCCATGTGCACATAGATGGGCCCTCCTTGGTCATGGGAGGCCTTGCACCGCCCAACCTGTAACTAGAACAGACTCCACATGCACATGGACCCCCATCGGTCATGGGAAGCCTTGCTCCGCACACCCTGCATCTAGAATAGACCCCATGTGCACATGCATGGGCCCCCCTGGGTCATGGGAGTCCTTGTACCACACACCCTGCCACTAGAACAGACCCCAAAATTTGTCCCCCACCTATTTAATCTTCCTGGTGGCATCTTCAGGAAGATGGCCCTGTGCCAGAGCCATTGCTCTCTTATTTCCATCTTCCTGAATATCACACAGGTGATGGTGCCCAAGGCATAAGGCAGGTGTGGTGCCCCACTGGACAGATGGCACTCAAGTTGCTAGATATGCTGTACAGGCCTTGCTCAAGGACCACGTGACTTATGACTTGTTCTGTGATATGCGCTGTGCTTAGAGTGTGTAACACAGCTCGGGCCTGATCTGACTCAATGCCCATATTTGTGGAAATGGTCAATCATTTCCAATTGCACATGTGTCTAAGAAGCTCAAAAGTTGCCCAGCTCATGTGCCCCATGGTGGATGCACACCCAGGTGCAGTGGCGATGGAGACACAAGATCTCAGTTATGTATTGGAAATGCTGGGCATACCTGAGCATTGACTGGGGGAGGTGGCTATTGAGGCCTACAGAGATGCACAGTCTGATGTTGGTGCTATGGGAGTGTTGCGGGCCTGTCATCAAAGTGGTGGCCAACACAGATGCCGAATCGCTGACGGAGTATCTGCACCTTGCATGTGGCAGGTGCATGTTTCACTGGTGTGTCCAATGGTAGCATCTAAAATGCACCAAACATGATTGTTACAACTAAAGACAATGGCGTTATTGTTGCAAATGTCTACATACATTGACCTCTAGATAATAGTAAATGCCATTGTAGTGCTAAAAGCGTAGCACAAATGTAGAGGAAACCTCTATGGGCACTTAGCAGTTTAAATACGTCCCTATTTTCATCAAAAATATTTCCATGTATCAGTGGAAAAAATGAATATGAACTAAGCCTTGTATATTACAGCCTTTCATCTGCTCACTCTTATCTTTATTGGCCATTTGCAAGCACTGTTATAAAATAAGTAAACACGCTGATTGATAAAGCCTTTCTAGATAGCTGTATAAACAAAATCGTATTACCAGACAATCCGCCAAATGGGATCTGTATAGATATAACCATAGTTCATCTGATTTCAGAACGTACTGTATATATTAGTCCATGGGAAGGTTCCTGTGTCGTTCAGTAATTGAACTATGAATACATATATATTCAGCATTGGAGCTTTCAAAACTCAAGTGGCTTTACCGGGAAAACTAGGAAACTATTTTGAAGTGTCTTTAAAACAACAGACCATATTTCCCGCAGAACGTTCCCAATTCTGAACTTTAGTAAGTTTATTATTTAAGCACGGTTAAGGCATTCCTAGTAGTACTGACTTACTATATACATCAGTGTGTTGGGCCATACTGAGGACGTGAAGCCGGTTTTGCGATCCAGGGCACAAAGCCAAGGGGATGACGCTGTTGCTTTCCCGACTGCAACTGCCTCCAGCTTGGGGGGGGGTGCCTTTGAGGTGCATCCTGGTGCTTAAAGAAGTACCGGGTGGATGCTTAGGTTGTACCCGGTGATGATGGCATAAATAGGCAGCAGCCAGGACTCTTTTAAAGTCTTTTAGCGATTTATCTCTTGATTCGAGTGCTCAGTTTTCTTCTCCTTATACAGTACACAGACATGGAACATTTTATTGAAGTGAATGGGACACTCAGACACTTTGCTAAGCGGATTATGTGTATCTAAACATATTTTATCATATAAAACGGCATGTCTAATGGAACTCAGCGATCTTGGCTTTCCGTGCATACTATGTCTGATCCTGTCTTTCACTGGAATAAGTACCAGACCATCTGTTGTCGTAGTTAATTCAAAACAAGTTGGTGAGAGCCCATCAGACCACAGACAGAATACTGCAATGTGCGGAAGGAGTGCCAACTCGGCCCTTTGGCCAGAGGGAATACATCATAGTCGTGGCATTGGGATTCTCTGATGGGATCCAGGCCATGTCATCGGTGGAACGGGATGAAAAGGCGGCAGGCCACATAGTGCCACATTGAGATCTACAATGAGTCAAGATTATATGGTTTCAGTTCTAAAGCAAGCTCTTAGTTTAGTTAGCGTTGAATTCCATTTATCGTAAACTTGGCAGAGTGCAATTGGGAAATGTCTGTAAATAAAGGAGGTGGAATCTGACAGATGAACGGTCTGGAACATATAGGGCCAAATTCAGAACTGATCGCTGGCATTTTCGCACAGCAGTCGTTCAGGTCTGAACTGCGCATGCCAGACAGCCAATGGCCATCTCAGCCCAGCGATAGCCTCTGCCTGATCGCTTCTGCCCATTTGCCCGCCATTTTGGGAGCGCGGACCAGGCAACACAGGCATGCCCGAACCATGTGGGGGGGGGGTGTGGACGCGGCGGCTGCGGGATGTCACACGTAGCAACTGCGACTTGGACAGCGACAGGTAGCTCCCTGCCAGCGCGCAGGAGCTGCGCAGGTAGGGCAGTACTCGTCAAGTGTGGGGGGTGTAGGGCCAGACATGCGGGGCGGACTAGCCCTGTGCTGGGCGTCCCCCTGCATATCTGAGTAACTGATCGCAGCCGTGCAAAATTTTGCACGGCTACAATCAGATCTGAATTAGGGCCATAGTCCAATAGAGAACTGAGCGCAACAAGTTAGCATAGACTAATCACTGTGGATACTGGCTCTCATTCCGAGTTGATCGCTCGCTAGCTGCTTTTAGCAGCATTGCACACACTAGGCCGCCGCCCTCTGGGAGTGTATCTTAGCTTAGCAGAATAGCGAACGAAAGAGTAGCAGAACTGCTACTAAATAATTCTTTGCAGTTTCTGAGTAGCTCCAGACCTACTCACAGATTGCGATCAGCTCGGTCCGTTTAGTTCCTGGTTTGACGTCACAAACACGCCCTGCGTTCGGCCAGCCACTCCCCCGTTTCTCCAGACACTCCCGCGTTTTTCCCTGACACGCCTGCATTTTTTTTGCAAACGCCGGGAAAACGCTGAGTTACCACCCAGAAACGCCCCTTTCCTGTCAATCATTTACTGATCAGCAGAGCGGCTGAAAAGCGCCGCAGAATCCTCAGCAATTCTGCTAAGTTTTTACTTAAATAACTAAGCGCATGCGCCCTGCGTACCATGCACATGCGCAGTTTGCAACAAATCGCAGCATAGCGAAAATCGGCAACGAGCGAACAACTCGGAATGACCCCCACTGTTCAGTGACCTGTCTCCAGCACAGTCCACATAGATTAATAGAGAAGGAGAGTGGGGCATTCTTTGAGTGCTATACACTTCAAAAAAACAATATAAAAGATATTCATAATCAACCTAAGACTTGAAAATATAAACACAAAGAATAGTCAAAATTTCTAGGTTATTTATTAATGCAAAGTTCTTCAAAATAGCAATTCATTAACATTATCCTATTGTAATTATTATATGGCGGTCACTGCAATTCTGTCTGCATTATATGGCAGTCACAGCGACATTCCCCACATTATGTGGTGGTCGCTATGATATATCCTGCATTATATGGCACTCACATATGATACTTCCTGCAATGCTCTCTGTATTACATGGCAGTCACCTCAATGCTATTTGCATTATATGGTGGTTACTGCAATGCTTTCTGCATTATATGGCAGTCACTGCAATGCTCTCTGCATTATATGGCAGTCACTGCGATGCTCCCTTCGTTATATGTTGGCACCTGCAATGCCAGATGCAGGGGCCATAGGTGAGCAATGGTTATCACACTCCACCCTCCCATCCCCAGGCCCTGCACCTGGGGCAAAGGAGCAGCTCATACATTACAGAGATGTGCTAGATGAGGAGTAGTGAGCAATTCACAGCCCACAGATCCTAGACCCAGGTAGTCCAGACTTTGAAGATAATAAAATCTACAGCAGTCACTTCTGCTTGTACAAATCAGGCCTTAAGACTTACCTGTGATACAACAGTACATAAGCCCTCATTCCGAGTTGATCGCTCGCTGACGTTTTTCGCAGCGTAATAATCAAGTGAAAAAGTGGCAATTCTGCACATGCGCATGGTACGCAGAGCGCATGCGCTAAGTACTTTCACACAAAACTTTGTAGTTTTACCCAAGCTTGAGCGGCGTTTTACAGTCGCTCGAGTGTTCGTAGTATGATTGACAGGAAGTGGGTGTTTCTGGGCGCCAACTCTGCGTTTTCAGGGAGTGTGCTAAAAAACGCAGGTGTGCCAGGCAAAAACGCAGGAGTGGCTGGAGAAACGGGGGAGTGGCTGGCTGAACGCAGGGCGTGTTTGTGACGTCAAACCAGGAACTAAACAGACTGCAGTGATCGCAAGCTAGGAGTAGGTCTGGAGCTACTCAGAAACGGCATGACATTTTTCCTGTGCAGTTCTGCTAATCTTTCGTTCGCACTTCTGCTAAGCGAAGATACACTCCCAAAGGGCAGCGGCCTAGCGTGTGCAATGCTGCTAAAAGAAGCTAGCGAGCGATCAACTCGGAATGAGGGCCATGGTTCTCTGGTGTTAGACTTTGATTTTTGTGGAATACAGTATGTGAAGCAGGGACATGCAGTCAGGGGAGGTAGGGGGGGGGGGCAGTGCCTCCCCTGTCATAATGATTAAAATAATATAAAGAAGATATTTATAGCACAGATTCTGTGATAAATATTTTCTTTTATTATTCTAATCATTTCCCCCCTGTGTATATGGCTGTGTGTGAGGGTTGGAGGCAGAGGGAGGGACTAAAAGTGCGGGCAGCGGGGGGCGGGCAGGGGGCAGGGCGAAGCAATGGACTGTGAAAGCCCATAGAAAATGCATGGGTAAGCGGCACCTTTACTGGTGTCTTAATGACAGGGGCGTGGATTCAGCCCCGATGAATGCACGCCCCTGTCAGTCCCCCAGATGTGATTGGCCCAGCGGATCCAGTGCTGGATCCGCTGTTCAATCAGTAGCGAGCCGCATACTAATATCCCACCGTCCCCGGCTGCAGCAGACACCGTGGGCAGTGTGGGCGCCCGCTGCAGCTGGCGTCGCTGACTGACACTAGAGGTCATAATTGACCCCTAGTGTCTGAGCGGCGCTACTATGGGAGAGACGTCATTACGTCTCTCCCATAGTAGAGAGGAGCCGGCGGCCGGAGACGGAGGCTAGCGCAGCAGGAGAGGTAAGAATTGTGTGTGTATTTTTTTTTTATATGTGTGTATGTTTGCGGCGCTACTGGGGCACAACTGCTGGGGGCACTGGTACAGTTACAGGGGGCACTGGCACAGATAGGGGGCACAGCTACAAGGGGCACTGGCACAGCTACAGGGGCACAGCTACAGGGGCACAACTACTGGGGGCACAGCTACAGGGGTCAAAACTACAGGGGTCACAACTGCTGGGGGCACAACAGGGGGCACAGCTACAAGGGGCACAGCTACAAGGGGCACAGCTACAGGGGGCACAGCGTATGGGGGCACAACTACAGAGGTCACAACTACTGGGGGCACAGCTACAAGGGGCACAGCTACTGGGGGCAAAGCTACAGGGGGCACAGCTACAAGGGGCACAGCTACAGGGGGCACAGTGACTGGGGGCACAACTACAGGGGTCACAACTACTCGGGGCACTGCTACAAGGGGCACAGCTAGGGGGCACAGCTACTAGGGCAAAGCTACAGGGGGAACAGCTACAAGCGGCAAAGCTACAGGGGGCACCGACTGGGGGCAGAACTACAGGGGTCACAACTACTGGGGGCACAGCTACAAGGGGCACAGCTACAAGAGGCACAGCTAAAGGGGGCATAGCTACAGGGGGCACAGCGACTGGGGGCACAACTACTCAGGGCACTGCTGCAAGGGGCACAGCTAGTGTCACAGCTACTGGGAGCAAAGCTACAGGGGGCACAGCTACAAGGGGCACAGCTAGGGGGCATGGCTACAGAGGGCACAACGACTGGGGGCACAACTACAGGGGTCACAACTACTGGGGGCACTGCTACTGGGGGCACAACTACTGGGGGGCAAATCTACTGGCGGTACAGCTACAAGGGGGCACAAGTACAAGGAGATAAACTGTGGCCAAGCCCCTTCCCTATGAAGAAGCCACGCCCTGGGCGCCACAAGGTCTAGAACTGGCCCTGTGTCCAATCACCCACAGGCAGCGCTGGAAGCGGAAGTGGCGGCGCCTGTGTGCCTGAGACTGAGTCCGGTGGCCGGGTAGGAACACCCCCCCCCTCATTCCTCCTCCAGCGCGGCGCCTGTGTGCGGTGGCCGGGCAGGAATCCCCCCCCTTCGCTCCTCCTCCGGCACCTGCTCTGTCCTCCCAGCCAGCAGCAGCACTCTCCCCTGTCTGTGCTAACGTCCTCCCGCGTCAGTGAGTGCATAATAGAGGTCATTCCGAGTTGTTCGCTCGCAAGGCGATTTTAGCAGAGTTGCTCACGCTAAGCCGCCGCCTACTGGGAGTGAATCTTAGCATCTTAAAATTGCGAACGATGTATTCGCAATATTGCGATTACACACCTCGTAGCAGTTTCTGAGTAGCTTCAGACTTACTCGGCATCTGCGATCAGTTCAGTGCTTGTCGTTCCTGGTTTGACGTCACAAACACTCCCAGCGTTCGCCCAGACACTCCTCCGTTTCTCCGGCCACTCCTGCGTTTTTTCCGGAAACGGTAGCGTTTTTTCCCACACGCCCATAAAACGGCCTGTTTCCGCCCAGTAAAACCCATTTCCTGTCAATCACATTACGATCGCCAGACCGATGAAAAAGCCGTGAGTAAAATTCCTAAGTGCATAGCAAATTTACTTGGCGCAGTCGCAGTGCGAACATTGCGCATGCGCATTAAGCGGAAAATCGCTGCGATGCGAAGATTTTTACCGAGCAAACAACTCGGAATGAGGGCCAATATTCATTAATTTCTCCCTATCTCTCTTTCTCTCTCTCTCTCTCTCTCTCTCTCTCTCTCTCTCCTCCTGTGGATTACTTTGCTTGTAAGTATAATTTTCATTTTTACAGGTACCTCTATTGGATTCTACTGGACAAGTGGACGTGATCGGCGTGGGATGTAGGTAAGTAATCTCTCTCTCATTTTTACAGGTACCCCTATTGGATTCTACATGGACAAGTGGATGTGACCGGCGTGGGATGTAGGTAAGTATGTGTGAGTGTGTAAGTGTGTTTTAATAAATTTTTACTTTCACGGTGTGTGTGCTGTGTTATTATTTGGGTATTATTTTGTTGTAGAACTACAGGTCCCAGCGGGCCCGTTATTTCCCTGCATGCTGGTACTTGAGGTTCTCCAAGTATCAGAAAGCGGGGGAGGCTTGCTGGGCCTTGTAGTTCCACAACAAAAAACAATATTCTTTTTTTTTACACACTTATGGCTATCAGCCCGTCACCCACCACCCAGGGGTGCTGGGGACAGCCTCCGGCTTCACCCATGTCCCTTGGGTGCCTGGAGGGGGGGACCCCTTGATTTAAGGGGTCCCCACTCTTCCAGGGAACCCATGCCAGGGGTGACTAGTTGGGGGGGTAATGCCACGGCTACATAAATGTGTCCCCCGGCTGTGGTATTATGTCCCTGGCTAGTGGAGCCCGGTGCTGGTTTTAAATATACGGGGGACCCCTACATCTTTTGTCCCCCATATTTTTGGAACTAGGACCGGACTAAGAGCCTGGTGCTGGTTGTCTAAATGCAGGGAACCCCTGTCCAATTTTTTCCCCAGTATTTAAACATCCAGGACCGGCTCAAAGAGCCCGAGGCTGGTTATACTTAAGAGGGGGGACCTCATGCATTTTTTTTTTAATTTTTTAACCCATTCAGACCCTTCTTTATTAAGTTAATGGATGCCCTGGACAACAAAATTGCATTCATGTCCTCCTCCCACTCCCTTCCCATTTCCAAACACTAATTTTTTTTTTTTTTTCTATAACAATTTACAATATATCACAAGTATGATGAGCAGGCAGGCAGCGGGCATTGGCCCTCATTCCGAGTTGATCGCTCGCTGACGTTTTTCGCAGCTTAGCGATCAGGCTAAAAACCGGCACGCGCCAAGTACTTTCACACAAAACTAAGCAATTTTACACAGGGGCGAGCAACGCTTTTCAGTCGCTCTGCTGATCGGTGTGTGTGGGTGTTTCTGGGCGGAAACAGACCATTTTCTGGGAGTGTGCTAAAAAACGCAGGCGTGTCAGGCTAAAATGCAGGAGTGGCTGGGGAAACGAGGGAGTGGCTGGCCGAACGCAGGGCGTGTTTGTGACGTCAAATCAGGAACCAAACAGTCTGCAGTGATCGCAATCTAGGAGTAGGTCTGGAGCTACTCAGAAACTGCAGGAAAAGATTTTCATGCAATTCTGCTAACCTTTCGATCGCACTTCTGCCAAGCTAAGATACACTCCCAAAGGGCGGCAGCCTAGCGTTTGCACTGCTGCTAAAAGCAGCTAGCGAGCGATCAACTCGGAATGAGGGCCATTGGCGGCATCGGACTGAGATGCAAATTAGTGGCGGAGGGCTGGGTCAGTTGATGGTGGGCGAGTTTGTAAGCCATTGGCGGTGGCAGAGGGCATCGGCTCAGAGGAAGTAGCGGGCATTGACTCGGCGGCGGTAGGGGTCACCGGCAGGATTCGGCGGACATTATGGCTGTACTGCCTCACCAGCCACTGACGTCACCACATGCCACTGGTGTGAAGTGCAGCAGTGTCTCCGAGCTACTGGCTACTACTGATAGTTGAAGTATAGTAATAATATGAGCTCAATTACAGTATGGCACCCTGACCCTGTACCAGAAGCAAATGATGGGTGATCCATGTTACAAGGCGTGCAAACATTACACAGATTGATAATATTTCAGGACCAAAAGTTTTTTCAAATATTACAATAATAAACATGTGTTTTTACGATTTAATTCTCATTGGTGACTATGTCCAAGCACTAAAATTCCTATTACATGGACTAGCACTTCATTAAGGGTTTACTAAATCCTTTCTCTAGTAACCCTAGCAGAAAAAACCACTCGCATTTAGTACTAAGTATTTGCAAATAAAACAAAAACCATGAAATACAAACTTGTGTTAGTACATTTGCTGCTGCAGACACTGCCCTGTCTGTATAACTCCGTTTCGATTTGGAGAAAGCTTTGGGTGGGCAACAACGCATATGAACTTTTTTTTTTCCTTCAATATGTATTGATTGAGAAAAAAAATCAAGCAATACTAAAAACACATGAGCGTATAAGAGTGAAACAATAGTCGTCAGGGGACGGCTTAAGGAGTAGAACCAAAATCCATATAAACATGACAAATGGAATATAAATAATCGGTACACATAAAAATTTAGAATAACAGCTAAAACAGAAAAAAGCACACCAGCTAGTAGGGCGTGGGAATGTACAGCCTTACAGTATATCACAAAATGTACCAGCACATACATAAGGGTGGAGGTGTTAACTTGACAGAAACAAGTGCGGCAAGGTGGCCTGTGGCATCCCAGGAGGAGCGAGAGACAGAGTGCAGCCATGGGCCCCTTGGACAACAGGACGCATTGGCCCCTTGGACGCATTGCACTGGGTGCACCATTGGTAGTTCCGCCAGTGCCTTTTACCCTCTGCCATCCATTGCCTCTCCCTATCACTCTCTGCCTCTCCCTGCCACCCATTGCCTCCCACAGTCACCTACTGCCTCTCCATGTCACCCATTGCCTCATGCTGTCACCCTCTGCTCCCTCTTGCCACCCTCTGGCTCCTGCTGTCCCCCACTCACACCCTCAGCCTCCCCCCTGCCACCCATTACCTTCTGCTGTCAATAGCAAATACTTTCTCCTGCTGTCACTCTCTGCTCCCTCTGCTACCCTCTGCCTCCTACTGTCACAAACTGACACCCTCAGCCTCCCCATCACCCACTACCTCTGGTGCTACCCACTACCTCCTGCTGTCAACCACTGCCTCTTGCTGTCACCCTCTGCCTCTTACTGTCTCCCTCTGCCTTTCTCTGTCACCCATTGCCTCTTTCTGTCACCCTCTGCCTTTCCAGTAACCCACTGAATCACCTACTGTCACCCACTGCCTCCCCTGCTATCACACTCTGCCTCTCCAGTCACCTACTGGCTCTCCCTGTGAGGCATATTTTTGCACCTGGGCCCATCACTCACAAGTCTGCCTCTGGTGATAGGTAGAGGCATTGGGTGACTGGGAGAGGCAGTGGGTTGCAGTGAGTGACAGCAGGAGGCAGTGGGTGACAGCGAGAGGAAGAGGGTGATAGGGAGAGGGATATAGGGAGAAAGGAAGACAGAGCGGGTGATAGGTAGAGACAGGGGGTGGCATTGGGAGGCGGAGAGTGACAAGAGAACAAGCTCACAGCCCCCATCCCATCTGTAGTAAGTACCTACTATGATACCTTCCCAGCACACCTGTAACAGCTCCCAGAATCCCCATACTTAAGCCTGGTTACATCTACACCCTGCATTAGCACTTACCCTGAGTGGTTGTGGTCTTTTCCTCTACACCAGTGATAGCTGCCAGCAGTGTGATTATCTTCCTATATGCAGCATTGGAACCCCCCCCCACCCCCTCCTCCCCGGTCCGGTTCCTGGAGGAGCAACGTAACGTGGCTGTAGAGCACTCACTACTATAGCAGAAGCTGAATTTTAAGGCAATGAGGCTGACCACCAGTATATACTATATAGCAGTACGGTACAGTAGGCCACCGCTCTACCTACCTCTGTGTCGTCAAGTATACTATCCCATCCATACCTGTGGTGCATTTAAGTTTTGCACAGTATATATATAGTAGGAGGACAGTGCATCATTTTGCTGACCACCAGTATATAATATATAGCAGTACGGTACAGTAGTCCACTGCTCTACCTACCTCTGTGTCGTCAAGTATACTATCCATCCATACCTGTGGTGCATTTAAGTTTTGCACAGTATATATATAGTAGGAGGACAGTGCATAATTTTGCTGACCACCAGTAAATAATATATAGCAGTACGGTACAGTAGGCCACTGCTCTACCTACCTCTGTGTCGTCAAGTATACTATCCATCCATACCTGTGGTGCATTTCAGTTGTGCGCAGTATATATAGTAGTAGGTCATTGCTATTGATATATTACTGGCATATAATTCCACACATTAAAAAATGGAGAACAAAATAGGGAAAGATCAAGATCCACGTCCACCTCGTGCTGAAGCTACTGCCACTAGTCATGGCCGAGATGATGAAATGCCATCAATGTCGTCTCCCAAGGCCGATGCCCAATGTCATAGTAGAGAGCATGTAAAATAAAAAAAAATAAAGCTCAGTAAAATGACCCAAAAATCTAAATCAAAATCGTCTGAGGAGAAGCGTAAACTTGCCAATGTGCCATTTACGACACGGAGTGGCAAGGAACGGCTGAGGGCCTGGCCTATGTTCATGGCTAGTGGTTCAGTTTCACATGAGGATGGAAGCACTCATCCGTCTGCTAGAAAACGTAAAAAAGTTAAGATGGCAAAAGCACAGCAAAGAACTGTGCGTTCTTCTAAATCACAAATCCCCAAGGAGAGTCCAATTGTGTCGGTTGCGATGCCTGACCTTCCCAAAACTGGACGGGAAGAGGTGGCGCCTTCCACCATTTGCACGCCCCCTGCAAGCGCTGGAAGGAGCACCCGCAGTCCAGTTCCTGATAGTCAAATTGAAGATGTCACTGTTGAAGTACACCAGGATGAGGATATGGGTGTTGCTGGCGCTGGGGAGGAAATTGACAAGGAGGATTCTGATGGTGAGGTGGGTTGTTTAAGTCAGGCACCCTGGGAGACACCTGTTGTCCGTGGGACGAATATGGCCATTGACATGCCTGGTCAAAATACAAAAAAAATCACCTCTTCGGTGTGGAATTATTTCAACAGAAATGAGGACAACTGGTGTCAAGCCGTGTGTTGCCTTTGACAAGCTGTAATAAGTAGGGGTAAGGACGTTAACCACCTAGGAACATCTTCCCTTATACGTCACCTGGAGCGCATTCATCAGAAGTCATTGACAAGTTCAAAAACTTTGGGTGACAGCGGAAGCAGTCCACTGCCAACTAAATCCCTTCCTCTTGTAACCAAGCTCCTGCAAACCACACCACCAACTCCCTCAGTGTCAATTTCCTCCTTAGACAGGAAAGCCAATAGTCCTGCAGGCCATGTCACTGTCAAGTCTGACGAGTCCTCTCCTGCCTGGGATTCATCCGATGCATCCTTGAGTGTAACGCCTACTGCTGCTGGCGCTGCTGTTGTAGCTGCTGGGAGTCGATCGTCATCCCAGAGGGGAAGTCGGAAGACCACTTGTACTACTTCCAGTTAGCAATTGACTGCCCAACAGTCCTTTGCGAGGAAGATGAAACATCACAGCAGTCATCCTGCTGCAAAGCGGATAACTCAGAACTTGGCAACCTGGGTGGTGAGAAACGTGTTTCCGGTATCCACCATTAATTCACAGGGAACTAGAGAATTGATTGAGGCACCAAATACCATCTAGGTTCCATTTCTATAGGCAAGTGATTCCGAAAATGTACACAGACGTCAGAAAAAGAGTCACCAGTGTCCTAAAAAATGCAGATGTACCCAATGTCCACTTAACCACGGACATGTGTACAAGTGGACCAGGGCAGACTCAGGACTATATGACTATGACAGCCCACTGGGTAGATGTATTGCCTCCCGCAGCAAGAACAGCAGTGGCGGCACCAGTAGCAGCATCTCGCAAACGCCAACTCGTTCCTAGGCAGGCTACGCTTTGTATCACCGCTTTCCAGAAGAGGCACACAGCTGACAACCTCTTATGGAAACTGAGGAACATCATCGCAGAATGGCTTACCCCAATTGGACTCTCCTGGGGATTTGTGACATCGGACAACGCCACCAATATTGTGCGTGCATTACATGTGGGCAAATTCCAGCACGTCCCATGTTTTGCACATACATTGAATTTAGTGGTGCAGAATTATTTAAAAACTGACAGGGGCGTGCAAGAGATGCTGTCGGTGGCCCGAAAGAATTGCAGGCCACTTTCGGCATTCAGCCACCGCGTGCCGAAGACTGGAGCACCAGCAAACACTCCTGAACCTGCCCTGCCATCATCTAAAGCAAGAGGTGGTAACGAGGTGGAATTCAACCCTCTATATGCTTCAGAGGATGGAGGAGCAACAAAAGGCCATTCAAGCCTATACAGCTACCTAAGATATAGGCAAAGGAGGGGGAATGCACCTGACTCAAGCGCAGTGGAGAATGATTTCAACGTTGTGCAAGGTTCTGCAACCCTTTGAACTTGCCACACGTGAACTCAGTTCAGACACTGCCAGCCTGAGTCAGGTCATTCCCCTCATCAGGCTTTTGCAGAAGAAGCTGGAGAGAATGAAGGAGGAGCTAAAACAGAGCAATTCTAGGCATGTGGGACTTGTGGATGGAGCCCTTAATTCGCTTAACCAGGATTCACGGGTGGTCAATCTGTTGAAATCAGAGCACTACATTTTGGCCACCGTGCTCGATCCTAGATTTAAAACCTACATTGTATCTCTCTTTCCGGCAGACACAAGTCTGCAGAGATTCAAAGACCTGCTGGTGAGAAAATTGTCAAGTCAAGCGGAACGTGACCCGTCAACAGCTCCTCCTTCATATTCTCCTGCAACTGGGGCTGCGAGGAAAAGGCTAAGAATTCCGAGCCCACCCGCTGGCGGTGATGCAGGACAGTCTGGAGCAAGTGCTGACATCTGGTCCGGACTGAAGGACCTGCCAACGATTACTGACATGTCGTCTACTGTCACTGCATTAGATTCTACCACCATTAAAAGAATGGTGGAGGATTATATGAGTGACCGCATCCAAGTAGGCACGTCAGACAGTCCGTACGTATACTGGCAGGAAAAAGAGGCAATTTGGAGGCCCTTGCACAAACTGGCTTTATTTTACCTAAGTTACCCCCCCCTCCAGTGTGTACTCAGAAAGAGTGTTTAGTGCAGCCGGTCACCTTGTCAGCAATCGGCGTACGAGGTTACTTCCAGAAAATGTGGAGATGATGATGTTCATCAAAATGAATTATAATCAATTCCTCTGTGGAGACATGCACCAGCAATTGCCTCCAGAAAGTACACAGGGACCTGAGATGGTGGATTCCAGTGGGGACGAATTAATAATCTGTGAGGAAGGGGATGTACACAGTGAAAGGGGTGAGGTTTGGGACGATGAGGAGGAGGTGGACACCTTGCCTCTGTAGAGCCAGTTTGTGCAAGGAGATATTGATTGCTTCTTTTTTGGCGGGGGCCCAAACCAACCAGTCATTTCAGTCACAGTTGTGTGGCAGACCCTGTCGCTGAAATGATGGGTTTGTTAAAGTGTGCATGTCCTGTTTATACAACACAAGGGTGGGTGGGAGGGCCCAAGGACAATTCCATCTTGTACCTCTTTTTTCTTTCATTTTTCTTTGCATCATGTGCTGTTTGGGGACTATTTTTTTGAAGTGCCATCCTGTCTGTCACTGCAGTGCCACTTCTAGAGGGGCCAGGTGTTTGTGTCGGCCACTTGGGTCCCTTAGCTTAGTCACACAGCTACCTCATTGCGCCTCTTTTTTTCTTTGCATCATGTGCTGTTTGGGGACAGTTTTTTTAATCTGCCATCCTGTCTGACACTGCAGTGCCACTCCTAGATGGGCCAGGTGTTTGTGTCGGCCACTTGGGTCGCTTAGCTTATTCATCCAGCGACCTCGGTGCAAATTTTAGGACTAAAAATAATATTGTGAGGTGTGAGGTGTTCAGAATAGACTGGAAATGAGTGGAAATTATGGTTATTGAGGTTAATAATACTATGGGATCAAAATGACCCCCAAATTCTATGATTTAAGCTGTTTTTGAGGGTTTTTTGTAAAAAAACAACCGAATCCAAAACACACCTGAATCAGACAAAAAAATTTCAGGGAGGTTTTGCCAAAATGCGTCCGAATCCAAAACACGGTCGTGGAACCGAATCCAAAACCAAAACACTGATAATGTCAATGTTATTTTAAACCATAAAGCTATACCTTTAAACACACTTTTACCATGGAGCCGCTGCGGCCGCTAGACTTAATATGCACTCTACGTACTTTGTACGCTATTTGCGTACAGAGTCCCGTACCTTGTACGGACTTAGCGTACAAACGCCGCTCTGGGGGTACAAAGTACACACAGCGCACACACACCCAGAGTTATACTTTAAACCTTATTAGTAATGCAATGCAATGATATTCTTACACTTTAAACCTTATTCAGCGCTGACGGTACAAAGTGTACACAGCGCGTACACACCTTATCAATACACTTTTAAACCTTATACAGTTAGGAAATGTAATACGCTTTAAACTCTAGCAGGGAAAAGAGGACACAACACCGATTTGTAGTTAAACACTAGGCTCCGACACCACAGAGTATATATCTGGAAGGCGGTTAACAATACAATTTATACACTACAATACAACAGAGTAAATGGCAACAGTCAATGTACCTACGTGAGAATATTTGCATGCGCTTCCTGGTCCAGTCCTCCGCTAATCAGGTAGATAGCGTTAAGAGTCTTCTGACCAGCCAGGCAGCAACAGGCTTTTTATACACTACTTCCAAAAGCAATACAATGGATACTGCAATCCCTTTGTCCATTGGACACAGAGATGCATCTTTACATTACAGGAGAGGTCATAGGTTGATTTGAAAAGATAGGCGATGTCTTTCTCAACTGCTCTTGTGGCTGGTCTCCTTTGGATTCCCGCCGCATACATAATATACAGTAAATACAGTTTATATCTATATTCTACTTCTGCACATAACTAAACGCAGGAACATGCGATCTTCCTCTAACCAACACCGGAATGTTACCCTTAAAATACCCTACAGCTGGATACCAGACACCACCTTATAACCTTTGTCTGTCCCTTCCTATCATGCAAAGGCGAATCCCTTAGTCCTGGAATAATTTAAACTGTTGATACTTGCTGATGTGGTGCAGGGGGACTATGTGTACAATGTGCACTATTTGGATTAAATATGTAATGTTTTGATAACCCTCCATGCGTTCACAAACTCCGCCGTAAATACCCATACCACGCGCAGGACCACGGGAGCGACCATATGCAAATTGCGGATATGTGCACGCACGGCGGAACAAGTGCACGTGCAGCGGGCATGTGTGTGTGGTTAGTAAGTGATGTGTGTGCTGGAATATTTTTCAACTTTGACAGTCCACCCTTTGGCAGTCAACAATAACTGCCACTATCTAAACACTAAACAGAAAAATATATAATACAACATCTACAGATGATTGGATGGTAGGAGGAGAGGTGTGGGCGGGAAATGTATGACCTAGTGGGATAGTAAAAGCATGTATGTATGAATTCATGTCTGAGGGGCATGTATCATCGTGCCGTATATGTTCTAGATAAGCTTCGAGGTATTGTGAAGTATACATTAAGTCCTTCTTATCCCGTATTAAGGGTCTGTAAGTGGGCCAACAAACACTACCGAGCTCTTTTCGGCTTCTTGTTCCAACAAATGGGGTGCACATTTAGTTGATGATACATGGAGGGGGAACATATGTGAGTGCTAATATATGTGGATATCACCTGTCGACTATGTGTGTCACTAACTGAAGGTTGTAGAGATGAAGATAAGACACATATCTAAAATACATTCACATAACATTTTCGTAATCATTCTTGGGTGTAGTCGATGTCTTTTCCGGAATGGTGTATCTGGGCAAAGGGGGAGACAAAGGAAAAACGGGTGAAAGAAACAGGCCATGGAATTCATTTGCAATCCTTATCATAACATTGTCTCTATGGATGGGTCGTAAATTAAATCTGCTGCTTTAACAATGCCCCCACTCCTTAAACTCATTAATTTTGTGCCGTGCTTTGCCCGCGTTAGAATTCGAACACACCTAAATATCAAGCCAATTATTATGATGACTTCCAGGATACAAAGGAGAAACTTTCCCACACTCATAATAACATTTTGAGCCCACTCTCCTAATCCTGAGAACCAATTTCGTGGGTTCAACCATGAGACCCAGCCGGTCAGTTCATTACTCACAGCCGTCAGGGTAAGGTTGTGTCTCCTTCGGAACTCCCACTTCAACTGCAAGATATCGTCCATCTTTTGATCGATGATCTCGGTTGGGTCATCAGTGCTGTTTGTAATATACGTGCAGCACTTCACACCATATTGAGTTGCCAAAGTGACACAATACCCACCCGTCACAGCTGTGATATAATTAAGGACCATCCTATGCTGGATCAGTTCTGTCTTGTAAGCTTGCAACTCCCTACCCGTATACCTGAAAGTGTCGTCATACATCTCAGTGATATTATCTATCAAGTTCGCTAACGCATGGATATACCTATAATTTATCATTCCTCTGGCAGTACAGGTGATGTCTAATGCGAGAAGGAATTGAATCCCGGTGGATTCGTGGATCAAATCAGAGGCTACGTGCTCTGTCCTATCTATGAGGTGTCTCTTAACGATGTGCTCATAATGAGTATGAGTATAAGGAGCCTGAGCACTGCGGTGAACGTCTTTTATCTTATCATGGGTTATGGTCATGACCTCTGGCAACACTCTTCCAACATAACACAATCCCTCTGAGTTTGGGGCAAGCCACTTACACGCCTTCCTCCCACATATGAAATAGGCGTCATCGGGGAGAACATATGGGACAGAATATGACATTACCATATTACAAACTTTCCAAGTGAAAAACCCAATCCCTAGTTCTCTCATCTGTTCAGTACAAGTATCAGGCTGGATGATATGAACACAGTACCCTTGTGAGACTTCTCCAACCCACATGGTCTTGCTTCCTTGAGTATACCTATACCGAAAATACCTTCCACTGTTGGCTACTTGGCGTACAAGTTCAGAGTCTATGGGTATCCTATCAGCTCTATGCGAAAAGGCCATGGTCTGGTTACTCCATGTCACCTCCCAATTTCCTGGTTTTCGGTAATTGGTAATGTTGAAGCATAGTAAGGATCTATCTACATGATACTGGTGGAGCTTCAAACTAGGTGGCCTAGAAATATTAAATGTCTTGTCCACCGGTCTCCCACCCCGTAATTCGAGTACCTCATCTATTGCTAAAGGGTACGGTACTAATCCTGACTTGCTCTGACCTTGAGGTACTTGTGAGCACACCCAGCATTCTGTCTGGTTTAAGACCTTACCCACTAGTGAGTGGTAATCACTCAATGGATGACGGTCCATGTTGATATTAAGACTGGACTGACATCTCTGGATGCACCCATCCACAACTATGTTCTCACAATTCTTACAAATGCAATTTTCCTCAGCCAATAACCCTTCACAGTGCCTCCGAGCTCCCTGACTACCAGATCGTTTTCTGATACTCGCCTTTGCTCGAGTGATGTGTTGCTCTTGGAATTCTACAAATCCGTCTTCACCATCAGAACCCATTCCAGATAATTTCTCGACCTCTCTGGGACTCTCACCGAAACAGACTGTTCTGGTCAACAACAGGGTTAACAGGAAAACCCGGAATGCAGTCTCTTGGGGTAATTCCATCTTGTTAAGGGGAGAGAAAGGAAACAAGAAGGGGGAGGAAAGGGAAGGAAAGAAGGAGGGTAGTGGGAGATAGAGAAAATAATAAAAAAGAAAAACTGGTGCGACAACCGCCTCTGGTCTTGTTGTTCTCCGCGCTCAGGTGCCGTGACAACAGTCCTGCCTCTCAACCTTCCCGCAACAGACACTCCAGTGATACAATGTTCTCTACACTCTGCTCTTTGTCACGGGTTCTCTCTGGGTCAGCGACCTTCTTACAGTGGGACGAGTAGACCCAAGTCTCTCTTTCGGCAACCTGAGCGTAGAAAATTTTGAATCATTACATAATCCCCAGGTTCAATGTCATGACAATTACTATTCGGTAGGTCAGGAATCACCAGCTTTAGATTTTTGTTTTGATTCCTCAGCTGCTGGCTCATCTTAACCATATATTTTACAGTCACTTCGTTATTGCATTTCAAATCATCCTGGGGTCTATCATTACATGGGGTTGTCGGCCAAAAAGAATCTCAAAGGGTGACAGATTAAGGGGGGACCTGGGAGTGGTTCTGATGCTGTACAATACTAGGGGCAAAGCTTCTGGCCACAACAATCCAGTTTCAGCCATCACTTTGCTCAGCTTATTCTTAATAGTGCTGTTTTCTCTCTCCACCTTCGCACTCGCCTGTGGGCGGTACAGAGTATGCAGCTTACTATTAATTCCCATCAGTTTGCGCATAACCTGAAAGACTTCACCTGTAAAATGGGTACCCCTATCACTTTCAATTATTCTAGGGATACCATATCTACACACAAATTCCTGCACAATTTTCTTTGCGGTGAACGTGGCAGTATTTGTGGCAGCCGGGAACGCTTCTACCCAGTTGGAAAACACATCAATACAGACTAACACATATTTTAAATTCCTACAGGGTGGTAACTGTATGAAATCAATTTGTATTACCTGAAAAGGGACGTCTGTTGGCGGAATATGGGATGGTTCTGTTGGTATTGACTTTCCAATATTCTTCCTCAAGCAAATAATGTCATTGCTCTCTTACCCGCATGAGAAGAGAATTCCGGCGCACACCAGTAGGCTCTCACCAGCTTACACATACCCTCTTTACCCAGATGAGTCAGACCGTGTGCCGCCTCAGCTAAGCTTGGAAGATATGCTCTGGGGGCCACTGGCTTACCCTGTCCAGAGTCCTGAGGACTCCTGGCCATATCCCTTTGACCTCCAAACCGCCTTTTCCTGTGGAGAACACAAATTTTGCATTTCACTTAATTTTTGTGTGTTGATGGTGTTGAATATCATCAGTGATGTGATATCTGTTTGTATGGGGGTGCTGGCTGTTGATTTAGCAGCTTCGTCTGCCCGGCTGTTACCAAGTGAGATTGGATCTTGGTTGTAAGTGTGTGCTTTGCACTTGATAACAGCCACTCTGTCTGGTTCTTGTATCGCTGTTAGAAGCCTTTTTATGTGGGATGCATGCGCTACAGGTGTGCCAGCTGCCGTCATGAAATTTCTGAGACACCATAGGGCCCTGAAATCATGCACTACTCCAAAGGCATACCTAGAATCTGTATATTTATTGGCTGACTTATCCTTGGCCAATTCACACGCTCTGGTTAGGGCGACCAGCTCAGCAACTTGTGCTGAGTGCGGTGGGCACAGGGGTTCAGCTTCTATGATACCTCTGTCATCTACAACTGCGTATCCAGTACACAAGTCTCCCGAGTCCGTCTGTCTGTGGCAACTACCGTCAGTGTAAAAGGTAAAATCTACGCCTTCAAGTGGGTTGTCACTAATGTCGGGTCTTGCAGTGAAAGTCTGGTTCAGATATTCCATACAATCATGCGTGTCAGTATCTGCACTAAATCCTCCTTCACCATCATTCTCATCCTCCACCCTTTGTGCCTGTCCAGGCACACCCGGCAGATAAGTTGCAGGATTTAGTGCACTGCATCTCTTTATGGTGATGTTTACAGGGGCCATTAGTGCTAATTCCCACCTTGTAAACCGTGCTGATGAGACATGTCTGGTTTGGGCGGAGTTCAGTAAAGCTGACACTGCATGAGGCGTATGGACTGTCAGGTTGTGTCCTAACACTACGTCTTCGCTTTTACTCACAAGCAAAGCTATCGCTGCAACACTTCGCAAGCATGTGGGGAGAGACCGCGCTACGGTGTCCAACTGTGCACTGTAGTAAGCTACCGGCCTGCTGGCATCACCATGTCTCTGGGTTAGGACACCTGCCGCACACCCAGCACTTTCCGTACCGTACAATTCAAAGGGTTTCCCATAATCTGGCATGCCTAATGCAGGTGCCTGTGATAGGCACTGTTTGAGTCTATCAAATGCTAGCTCAGACTCATCTGTGTGCGAGATCCGATCTGGTTTGTTTGAAGAGACCATTTCTTGCAAATGTAAAGCCAGTATGGAGAACCCTGGGATCCAGTTTCGGTAGTACCTACACATTCCAAGAAAAGTGCGGATTTGTTGCTGGGTTTGTGGCAGAGTCATGTCGCGAATCGCCTGTATTCTATCAGCGGTAAGGTGTCTAAGGCCTTGCGTCAAGAAATGTCCCAAATATTTTACCCTGGTCTGGCACAACTGCAACTTATCCTTTGAAACCTTGTGTCCCAGATTAGAAAGGTGAAACAGAAGCTGTTTCGTGTCTTTCAAGGACGATTCGAGTGAATCAGAACACAGCAGTAAGTCATCTACATACTGTATTAATACTGATCCGCTCTCAGGTTGAAAGGATTGTAAACAGTCATGCAAAGCCTGGGAGAAAATACTTGGGCTGTCAATAAAACCTTGGGGTAGGCGAGTCCAGGTGTACTGTACTCCCCTGTATGTAAATGCAAACAGGTATTGGCTGTCAGGGTGCAGAGGGACAGAAAAGAAAGCAGAACAGAGGTCAATGACAGTGAAAAATTTTGCAGTAGGGGGAATTTGCATGAGGATGACAGCTGGATTTGGCACTACTGGGAATTGGCTTTCAACTATTTTGTTTATCCCTCTTAGATCCTGCACTAGCCTGTAACCCCTCCCCCCACTCTTTTTCACAGGGAAGATGGGACTATTGGCAGTGCTGGACGTCCTAACTAGGATGCCCTGTTGTAGCAAGCGCTCTATGACTGGGTACACTTCTAATACCACCTCTGGCTTCAGAGGATACTGTGGGATTTTTGGAGCTATCCTACCATCTTTTATTTGCACTACTACGGGAGCTACATTCGCCATCAATCCAGTGTCTTGTCCATCTTTGGTCCAGAGTGATCCCGGTCTTTGTGAGATCATTTCCTCTACCTTGGATGGAAACTGTCTATACCAGCAGAGTGTGACATTAGCCTTTGTGGGGTGTCTAACATATCCTGCACTTCCTGAACGTGATTCTCGGGTATATCCAAGAAGACACCCTCAGGAGTACAATATATGACACACCCCATTTTACACAATAGATCTCTCCCAAGTAGATTAGTCGGGGCCGATGCAGCTAACAAAAAGGAATGCTTGGTCTGCAAAGGCCCTATCGTAATCTCCGCAGGTCTACTCAAAGGGTAGTGTTGTACTACTCCTGTTACTCCCATTGCCGAATTTATTTTACCCGTGGTTTTCATACCTACCGTTGAATTCAAGACTGACCTGGCCGCCCCTGTATCTACAAGAAAAGGTAGTGATCTACCAGCTACATCAACTGTGATCTCAGGTTCACTACCAAGGCTAGCAATCAACTTTACTGGCTGCAGACTACAGGTGTGGCCCAACCCCTATTGTATATTGTGACCCTCCCGCAGCGCGCTGGCAGCTACAATATTTGAGGGGGTAGCTGAGAATTTTCAGAGGTCTGCCAGTCCCTCCTAGGTGGGTACCTCCTTGTTTCCCCTGCATGCGGCTCATAACTTCTCCTATAATGTGGTTCATATCCTGGTCTAGGGGGTCGATATACCTTATGTGTGCCTTTATAACTACAGTTCCGTGCAAAATGTCCTTCCTTCCGACAGTTATAGCATACTACTAAACGTGACTTACCATCAGGGGTCTGGGGTTTTGGCTGATGCGGTTTGGTTGTAAGGGCATTTATACTTACTGTCATCAGCTTATCCCCCTGTGACTCCCTGTGCTTAATGATGTTCCGATCGTGCTCGGTAGCGGACTCTCTTAATGCAGCCACCGAGATACCTCTCCACTTAGGTAGAGTGGTTTGTACCCTTGTACTTAATGTCTCTTTTAACCCGTCCATGAATACTGACACAGCTACCTCCCTGTGATGTACATTTTCCTTAATGTCCTCGACCCCAGTGTATCTAGCCATTTCCTGCAGTGCCTGGTGGAAATATTCAGATGCCGTTTCACCTTCTTTTTGTCTTATGGAAAAGATTTTATTCCATTTGACAACAGTAGGGAAATATACTCCTAATTGCAGATTGATTTGTCGTACATTCTCCTGAGTGTACTCATCAGTGAGAGGTACTTCTGCGTCTAAGTTACAATCAGTAATGAATTTTGCGGGGTCAATATTGGAAGGTAAACATACTCGTAGCACTGTTCGCCAATCTTTGTTTGTGGGTTCGGTGGCGTTACCTAATTCTTTAATAAACCTCTGGCATGCGACTAGATCCTTTTTGGGATCGGGAAATTCAGACATAATTGTCCTCTATTCTGTCCGGGACCAAGGACAATGCATAGCAATGTTCCTGATGGGAGTGACTCCCTGAGCGTCAGTCTTCCTATTGGGGACTGCGATCACCCTGACAGGATTTAGTTTAATTACGTAATTCTGAGTTGACTCCACAATCTGAGGTGCTATTGTCTCTGCATAATGTATGGTACCGTACTTACCTGTGGACACGACCTCACTTATCCCTCCGCTAGGGGGCCTTACAACTGATCTTACTGGTTGGGCCGTGCCCACCTGAGTGTTCTGTATGGTGGCTGCTAGAGAGAGAGCCAATATCGTGCTGGGCTCATCTTCTTGCTCGCAGTCCTGAGGAAAGTTTAAAATGGGATACAACATGTACGGGTTAGCATTAGTACATTTATCATCTATACTCTTATCAGATACCAATATGCCATTGTCTGTAGCCACTTTCACCCCTACAATATACGGTGGTGGTGGTGCGGTTGCCATCATTTTCCTGCTAGGTTTGGAACCGGCTGCGTGAGCTAATTCTCTTTGCATATCGCCCTCTTGCTGCCATAAATTTAAACAGTTTGTGTGTCTGACCCTTTGCTTTCGGGATTTTATCAGACATACCCTAATCCTTAAATTCTGCAATACCTCTGGTTCAAAACTGCCTACCTTAGGGAATGGTTCCCTATCTGCCGCAGTCATACGTTCCCATTCATTGCAAAAAACTTCTGTGTGTGGTCCATGCTTCTCACACATTATGTACCTCGCCAATCCCCTGGGCCGCATAATGTCTACCTGAACCCTGGTTGAACGTCCCTTACTTGAGCAACTGGCCCCCATATTTTGCAGGTATAGTCCTTTTGGCTAATCCCACAAAAATAACCAAAATACTCAATATAAGGCAACGGTGAAAGTTCTCAAAGTGCTTTCACCCACTCACGCCCACGTTGGCCAATACTACCATACACTGTCGATAGCGAAGGCAATGTACCCAACCTAGGGCCCTGTGTAACCTCTATTCACTGGAAGTATCTGGGAATAACTTACCCTTTCCAGTAAATATAAGTTGTTGGAGATTTCCTGAGAGAGACCAACAAAAACTCCCTAAGCCTTTATTATACACAAATCACGCTTGCGTATGCTATATCTAGCGCTAATGATACCGCGACTTTACGTAAAGCTCGTAAAAAGGGTATCACGTTGCGTTAAATATTGCACCCACTAACGCGCGGTCCAATCGCACAGTGTATAGGTACTTGTTACTTGTCCCCCGTACGACCAATGAAATCGATTTTTCAGGCTGCGAAACCTCAGCCGAAGCATATCAAAAACAAGCCTATATGGGTAATCCTCGCTAACCCCCTGGGCTGCGGTACTCTAAACCTCGCTGACCTCTTGGGCCGCGGTACTCTAAACCTCGCTGACCTTCTGGTCTGCGGTACTCTGCTACCCTGCTCCTTTGTACTTCAATCTATATTAACGTGAGTCAGCTATTCTCACACCACCAAGTCTCCACTCACCTGGTGTACCACTCGACGGGATCCCGAATTCCCTGGGTACACAAAACCTTTATTATGTTTGCACACTCACGTTCGTTCACTCAAATACACTTTGGGTTTTTTTTTCTGTACAGAAAATTAACTTTCATTCAGATAAACAGCCTTAGTACCAGAGGTAATACAGTAAAAAGGTTTTATTTAAACTAAATTTTGGAAACCGAGCAATTTGTGCTATTGTAGCGTGGCTACTGTTCCACCCCTAAACTAAACAATGCTATTGTGTAATTTGTACTTAGCGGTCGTACCCTTACGCACGTTGCGTAAACACGCGACGTGCGTATGTCTTTACGTTGCGTACGCAGTCCCGTAATTTGTCCGAGACACGTGTACAAAAACCGTACGTCCACAATAGTACAAATCCCACACTTCTATAAATGTAAGCGATATTACCTATAATCGTTTACTTAACACAACACAGTTTCTTTCTGTATAAACCTGTTTAACTAGGCCAGACTGTATATGTGTTTTACGTTTACTTCCTTACTATTTAGTCTATGTTTTTACTAAATAGCAACAAATTTCTCCGTACAGGTCTAAATTAATTTAGTAATCAGTATTTATGGCAACAATATGAGCAGGTATACAAATACAAAGTACAGGTGTATGCTTGTGTTGTGTGCGCATTTGGTGCCAAACAGAAATTCACAGACTTTAAAATAGCTTTGTGTATTTACTTTACGGGTCCCACCAGCATCCCTACAAACCATGCAGAGCAGACACCATCTAATCAGCAATAAGATAGGGTTTTCCAGTGTATTCTACGGCCAGGAAAAGGTTCACGTAGGATACCTGTCCGCCCTTTGCTGATAGAAAAAAGTCTGCTTTAACCTGCTAGGCTGCAGGTATGAGGAAAAACCGAACGATGCCCCCAATTGATAATGTCGATATTATCTTAAACCATAAAGCTATACCTTTAAACACACTTTTACCATGGAGCCGCTGCGGACGCTAGACTTAATATGCACTCTACGTACTTTGTACGCTATTTGCGTACAGAGTCCTGTACCTTGTACAGACTTAGTGTACAAACGCCGCACTGGGGGTACAAAGTACACACAGCGCACACACACCCAGAGTTATACTTTATACCTTATTAGTAATGCAATGCAATGATATTCTTACACTGTAAACCTTATGCAGCGCTGACGGTACAAAGTACCCGCAGCGCGTACACACCTTATTAATACACTTTTAAACCTTATACAGTTAGGAAATGTAATACGCTTTAAACCCTAGCAGGGAAAAGAGGACACAACACCGATTTGTAGTTAAACACTGGGCTCCGACACCACAGAGTATATATCTGGAAGGGGGTTAACAATACAATTTATACACTACAATACAACAGAGTAAATGGCTACAGTCAATGTACATACGTGAGAATATTCGCATGCGCTTCCTGGTCCAGTCCTCCGCTAATCAGGTAGATAGCGTTAAGAGTCTTCTGACCGGCCAGGCAGCAACAGGCTTTTTATACACTACTTCCAAAAGCAATACAATGGATACTGCAATCCCTTTGTCCATTGGACACAGAGATGCATCTTTACATTACAGGAGAGGTCATAGGTTGATTTGAAAAGATGGGCGATGTCTTTCTCAACTGCTCTTGTGGGTGGTCTCCTTTGGATTCCCGCCGCATACATAATATACAGTAAATACAGTTTATATCTATATTCTACTTCTGCACATAACTATACGCAGGAACATGCGATCTTCCTCTAACCAACACCGGAATGTTACCCTTAAAATACCCTACAGCTGGATACCAGACACCACCTTATAACCGTAGTCTGTCCCTTCCTATCATGCAAAGGCGAATCCCTTAGTCCTGGAATCATTTAAACTGTTGATACTTGCTGATGTGGTGCAGGGGGGCTATGTGTGCAATGTGCACTATTTGGATTAAATATGTCATATTTTGATAACCCTCCATGCGTTCACAAACTCTGCCGTAAATACCCACACCACGCGCTGGACCGCGGGAGCGACCATACGCAAATTGCGGATATGTGCACGCACGGCGGAACAAGTGCACGCGCAGCTGGCATGTATGTGTGGTTAGTACGTGATGTGTGTGCTGGAATATTTTTTTACTTTGACAACACAAAACCTGAAAAATTTCCGGTGCACATCACTAATCGTAATGTAGCTGGTGTCACATCATGCTCCATCCCACCACCAATATTACATGAATGGAGTTGTATAGACCGCGGGAAAGGCATAAGATCAGTTTTAGTAGTTGGCTGATAAGGTGAAAACTTTGCCCCTCTTCCCTTTAATGGGTAAACGTTCTTCTCTGTATAACAGGAGCACCAGCTTGTTGTAATGAACAACATGTAAGACAGTGCATGCAATTCATCCTCTATCACAACAGATAGGGCCTGATTCAGAGTTATACGCAATCTGCTTATAATGCCGATGGTCACGTAGCAGAGAAATATTCAACAACGCGTGTGAAAAAATTTCTATAGACTAATAAGCGCATATGTTACACAGAGTGTATCCACAAAGGCGCTGTTGCGATGGAGACAGGCGGTATCCGCAATGTTGTGGAAAAGACCTCCTACACCGTTACTTGCTCTTTGATGTTTTATTCCGACCTCAGAATCAGGTCCTAAGTGTGGCTCACCTGTCCTGTAGTTTCAAGGCACCACTGACTTGTAATAAACAGTCAAAAATAACCGGCACACAATTTATCCGGATTGCATCCAGAGATATACAGGATATACAGGATGCAATCGCATGGTGAAGGGTCGCGTACGGGCACTATGGCCCGTGCCTGTGAGAAGACACTATGGACGTGGCCGCTGCATGTGAACGCAGCGGCTGCATCCATCTCTGAATAGCCCCCAATGTCTAGTAATCATTGGTTTAGCAAGCAGGCAAGGAGATAAGCAGAGCAAGGTCAGAAAATGAGATCAGGTCAGTACACATAAAAATCAAAGGAGGAGCAAGCAGAAGATTACTCAGGGATTAACCA
The DNA here is from genome assembly GCF_028390025.1 of Pseudophryne corroboree. NCBI lineage: Eukaryota > Metazoa > Chordata > Amphibia > Anura > Myobatrachidae > Pseudophryne > Pseudophryne corroboree. The sequence goes on from NC_086448.1 coordinate 809,665,073, forward strand.
GAAGTCAGAAGCCGATATCACTATAAAAAGTTTGTAGGGTCAATTCATAACAGGTACACAAACAATCACCTAGCACTGACTGCTAAGTGAAGTCTCACTATAAGTGCTTACTGGGTGTGGTTCACTGCCTGGTGTGTTAGCAATACCTGTGCAGAGAGTATAGCTACATTCCAGGAGCTAGGAACCCACTATTATCTGCAAGCAACGTCCTGTAACCTCTAAGAGTCCTATTGATGGACTAATCTATCGAAGAGACAAGAGCCCTAGACAATTACTTGGGTAGCACAGTATATAATACTGCCTGTGGCAACAGTAACTTGAAAATAATATAATATGGATTGCTTTACTGAATTAGGAACAAACTAATTGCACATCTTTACTTTCTCTGCTTGTTAAGGGCCCTATACACTAGAGCGATTATGCCCAATTTCAGCCCAATTTGGGCATTCGGCCCGATATATTGGGTGAAATCGGGCATTTTTGAGGTGTCTCCGGTCCGATCCAATCCGATGCGCGTTGCCGTGAGCATCGGATCGGATCCTCCAGATTGAATGTGCTGCACATTCAATCTGGTCCAACCTGGAGCATGGCTGGGATCGCCCATGATACATCGGATGCAAAAAGACAGCATCCGATGTATCTTGGGCGATCCTGGCCCCCCAGGAGGCTGCCGGGGTGATCGCCTGCGATCGCCTCCGACATGCGGTCAGATAAGTGTATGGGGCCCTTTAGATAGCCAGCTCCAGCCTGGGGTGTAGGAGACAGCTGCTATCTTAATTTGTGTAATGCAACCTCCTGTATTACTAAATCGTTCCGAAAGCACGGCAGTATTCTAATTGGTCCTTGCTTCTGTGAGCAAATTGTAGGGTTCCTAGGGATGAAATCCCCCAAGAATAATAGTGTGGGCACCAACCTGCCTGGGAAAAGGTATTTTACAGATCAATTATAGTGCTTAAAATAACTGTTACACGCCACTAATAGTAGACACAGCTACATAAAAAATAGTAGAATACACAACATGGGGCCCTGTACATATAGTTTTTAACACAGATTGGCTGGGGATAATTCATCCCCCTGTCCCTTTAACTAGTCTACAGGAGGTTGATGCATTTATCTTGTACATTGTACTTAGTAATAAAAACAGGGGCGTTTTAAGAGAGGAGGAGGAGGCCCGTGTTCAGCCTCCTCCGTCGGGCCCCCTCCTCTCTGCCCGGAGCGCCATAGAGTCTGAGCACTAGAGGGCTCAGACTCTACTGTGCATGCGCAGATCTCCGGGAAACTGGCGGGGCGGTCATTTTCCCTGAGAGCTCTCTACTGCGCATGCGCAGAATGCCGTGAAAATGGCCGCTGGACCATTTTCACTGTGCTCTAGCGGCGCTGCGGATGCCGGCGCTGGACTTTGGAGGGGTAAGTATTTTACAAATGGGTGCAGTGTGTGCGGTGGGGGCCCCCTCTGAACTCAGGGGCCCGTGTGCACCGCACACACTGCACCCATTATAGAAACGCCAGTGAATAAAAAGGTTCCATCCTGTTGATTCATTGGCAGATAAGTGGGGAAAGGGGATCTTGTCCAATTTTGACACACTTGAAATCAAACATGAATAGTCAATACATTGGGAGAATAAGATTAAAGGTATATTAGGGTTGCTTCCTTGTAGCAGGGTGTCAGGATCTCAGGATAATTCAAGAGTAACAGGTGCTTAATATAGCATATGGGTAGCAGTGTGACTGGAACTCAGGATTGCATATGGATTGAAGAGTGTTAGGAATTCAGGATTGCACATGGGTAGTCGAGTGTCAAGAGCTCAGGCTTGACACTAAGTCTTACCATGATCAAAGCCAAAATCATCTCCAGTTGGATAGTAGCCAGACCCTAGGGCAGCAATCTCCTTCCTTTCACAAATGGAAGCTCTACTTTGCTCCTTGAGGTCACCAGGGAGGAGTGCACTGACAAGAGTTATCAGAAACCATCCACCTATCAATGAAAGGAGTCCAGCATTTCTCCTCTCCAATACTGACATGGGGAAACAGGTTCCAAAACACAACCGTACCTCTCTCTTACACTAGGTCCTGTATGGAGCTTCTGTGGACTTCCCCAGTCCACCAAATCCAGCATAAAGAAGTTGGGAAGAGGCTTACTGGGATCTATCAGATCCACGCTAAAGATGGCGCTGTGGATTCTGTGAATTGGAACTGGAGCAGTGGTATAATACTAATCATCCAATACTTGTTATTTCGGATTTACTGAGCCATCGACAACTTGTTTAGGTTGGCTTTAATGACATACAGCATACAGTAAACTTAATTGCACGTTCATGAACATATGATGGTACAGATAAGATCCCTCTGGTATGGCAAGTGGTCTCCATTGCTATGCTTTGGGGAAATATGTTGGATATGTTTTGTTCTAGAAACGCTTCGCTCCTAAGTAATACAACATACCAGCCGTCCAACAGGTGCAGAAATGGAATAAAACCACTGTAATCAGTCCTTGTACTAAAAAGGAAATTTGTTGCCCCCTAATCTAATATAGATAATTCATATGTACGATTTTAAGGACTTGGCTGTTTAAATGGATACACTAGCTTGGTGTGTTTCTCCATGGTTGTTCTTACATTACAGTATTCTGAAACAGACCTCAGTTGTCTGTTCACAGATAATTGCTATTCCATCTCCTGCGGGGTCACTGAATCGTATAGCATGTGTTACGTTTGGTAAGCCAGTTGAACATTTTATATGGTGTCAGGTGATTTGAATTGCTAGGGATTGCTGAGGTTAAATCTCTCAAGTCTATTGTGCCGGACTAGACCTTTCACTCCCTTCTTTCAGACACCTTTTGTTTCGGTTTTGAGTTCTGGTTGTGTCTCAAATGCAATACAAGGCATGAAGGGTGATATTTTATTTAGCTTGCTTATTATCAAAAGATTCAAGTATTCTATCAACCATTGCAGTTTGTAAATGTTTGTATAACGAATTTTACGTAAACAGCAGGCTTAAAATGCATCCTAAGCAAACGCAATGCTGTGTGGATGACAAGTCGCATATATCTCCAGCCCTGCAATAGTATCATATTCACTAGATGGGTGCTAGGTGTGTGGACTGTGGTGTATACAGGCCACTGAGTCCAGGGGGCCCACACCGCACACCCTGGGCCCCTCCAGAGTCCCACATTTTCCTGGTGATTTGTGAATGCACAATAGAGATGGGATCCGTTCTGAAGATCGACAGTGTCTAGGTCGACAATGTTTAGGTCGACCACCATAGGTCGACAGTCACTAGGTCGACATGGATGGAAGGTTGACAGGGTTTCTAGGTCGACATGTGCTAGGTCAACAGGTCTAAAGGTCGACATGAGTTTTTCATTTTTTTTTCTTTTTTTGGATTTTTTCATACTTAACGATCTACGTGGACTACGATTGGAACGGTAAAGTGTGCCGAGCGAAGCATGGCGAGCGAAGTGCGCCATGCGAGGGGACGCGGTGCACTAATTTGGGATCCCAGTCACTTTACGAAGAAAACGACAAAAAAAAAAAAATCCTCATGTCGACCTTTAGACCTGTCGACCTAGCACATGTCGACCTAGAAACCCTGTCGACCTTGCATCCATGTCGACCTAGTGACTGTCGACCTATAGTGGTCGACCTAAACATTGTCGACCTAGATACTGTCGATAAAACGAACCACACCCATAGAGATATCCCTGGAACAAGACGCAGGTCCCATGTTTTCGGAGCCGTGGCACATTAGACTCTGGCACTGCCAGAGAGGAGGTGGCCCACAAGGACCATGCACATGTGCCCTCTCACCACTGGCGCTAGAGGTACGCTAGCGGTAAACAGTATATATATACTTTGTTTACACCAAAAATATAGCTGGACAGTGTTAGCAGTAAATGCTAAAGTCACATTACCCAATTTGTATACAATATAATATTGCAATAAAATGCATGAGATGAGTAGCTGAACAATGTTATAAATAAATGTTAAAGACACATTTACCATGTTAAATTCAGACAGAAACAATGTACACGTGCAATACAATTTAATACAAACTTCTATTGTCTTCTATAAATATTAAATAGAAATATATTTTAATAGTAGCAGTCCGAAGGCAAACTTTAAGTCATGTGAGTTGATGGTGAGGACCGCCATGTCATATAACCTGTAGCAGTCACAATAATGACTTCTGTAGTATTAGTGGTAGAGATTCAGAAGCAGCCAATGAGAAGCTGCTGTGGATCATCATCATTATCATCATTACATATGCAGATACTGTGTTGGAAAGTCTGTTCCTGACAGAAGCCTATGCGCCTCTTTCCAGGTCATTTCTTGATCGCTTTTAAGTGCACATGGTGTCTCTGTACTCCACCTACGCTTGTCTGTATAGACGTGCACTTGATGTGTGCAGCTTCTGTGAGCCCTTAGGTAGCCCCAAACGCTACCGAAATTGTGTCCTCCCTGCATCTCAGGCTGCGCCCAGGGAGGAAGCAGCCTCTTTTTGAAACCAAGATGGCCGATGTGGAGCCATTGTATCTGAGCAGGTTCACATCACTCATTTTGGATTCAAGGCAAGGCTGCCTCTTTCCTTTGGAGCCAGATGACAAACAGGGAGATGCCATATTAATAGGTATGTCCAGGAGGGAGTAGTCTTTGTCCGGGAGGAGGTTGTCAATGTAGGGGTTGGGCGGTGGGTGGTAGTCCATGTCCCAGTGGGGGGGGGGGGTGTATTCTTTGTACCTGAGAGAGGGGGTGGAGGACTGTAGTCTATGTTCTGGATGGTGTTGCACAACCTTTGCCCAGCACTTGCTCATGCCGAGGCTTGTTGGCCACTTCTACAAAATGTATATATTGCAAACACAAAAATAAAATTCATACATCAAACTTTACTTCAGGCCATCTGTACTGCTCATTATCAGCAATTATAATGATTTAGGGAGAGATGTACTGAGCTTTGAAAAGTGATAAAGTGGAGAGTGATAAAGTGGAGATAAATAAATAAGTATGGGAGTCAAACCAAACCAAGGGGACACGGGAATGACAGCGGGGGAGAAATAATCAGGGAGTCCAAGCATATATTTTGAGCTACTGACATATTTAAGCTAATAAGTAGGAGCACCACGGGTCGTCATCCCGAGATAGTGTCAAATTGTCAATTAATGGGGAAAGAGGTTTGTTTAGTTATAATGGAGATAGTTACGAATTACGATATGGGAATATGAACTAGGGGAGGTGGGATTGGATTGATAATCTGTGAACAGCCATGGGTCCAGACATGCCCAAATCCGTGTACTCATACATGCAGATAATATGTGGTTTTCTCCATGGCAGCTACATGTACTTGATGGCCATACAGTATTATATTATTATTATTTTTATTATTAATATACCTTTTTCTAGTTATAAATTGATTGAGCAGCTGATCCTTTTTGTTTCTCTACTAGAACTTGAGTAGGTGTCTACGGTAGATGTGGAGATGAAATGGAGAGTGGTTTGGAGGTCTGGTGTGCCTGTGAGATAGGAGGGGCCGGTATCCCTCTTGGTAAGTTTTGTTGTCAGTATAAAAATTGTGACCATTGGCAGCTCCAGAGGCGAGGCTGCAGAACAGTCCAAAATTCAAATAGGGAAGTCACACCAACTGCCACCCCATACGCTGCCAAACATCACCGGCCGGAACTCACTGGCAGTTGGTGTGGCTCCTTTATTTGAATTTTGGACCATGCCGCTGCCCCACCTTTGGAGCCAGCACTGTATGTGACTTAATGTTGGTGCTCTCATTGATTACAGCCTGAAGGCAGAAGCCCCATGTCAGTTTCCCATGTATAGTTGCAATATCGGAAACGATATTGGAGGCAGAAGGTGGGATAAGTCTTTTCTCCTGGCGTCCAGATGAATGCAGAGGACGCTGTTATATGTGTACTTGCAATAAAATACTCCACCCTTTATTTTTTGCATATTTTACTGGTTATGATTTTATTAAGCGACTTTTTACTTTTTGTTGTTGTTGCAGTCTGTTTATATTACATGAGATCACACCCTTCATGTACTTTCCACCTTTCACAAACAATTGCTGGATGAGCACAGGGCCTAATTCAGAGTTGATCGCAGCAGCAAATTTGTTAGCAGTTGGGCAAAACCATGTGCACTGCAGGGGGGTGGGGAGATATAACATGTGCAGAGAGAGTTAGATTTGAGTGGGGTGTGTTCAAACTGAAATCTAAATTGCAGTGTAAAATAAAGCAACCAGTATTTACCCTGCACAGAAATAAAATAACCCACCCAAATCTAACTCTCTCTGCAAATGTTATATCTGCCCCACCTGCAGTGCACATGGGGGGTAATTCCAAGTTGATCGCAGCAGGAAATTTTTTAGCAGTTGGGCAAAACCATGTGCACTGCAGGGGAGGCAGATATAACATTTGCAGAGAGAGTTAAGGGCCCTACTCACTGGCCGACCCGCCGCCGAGCTGCCCGACGGTGGATACGGCCAACGAGCGACCCGGCGGCGGGGGGGCAGTGACGGGGGGAGTGAAGTTTCTTCACTCCCCCCGTCACGCGGCTGCATTGAAGTGCAGGCAAATATGGACGAGATCGTCCATATTGGCCTGCATGCACAGCCGACGGGAGACCAGCGATGAACGAGCGCGGGGACGCGCATCGTTCATCGCTGGAGTCTCCACACTGAAAGATATGAATGAGTTCTCGTTCATTTATGAACGAGATCGTTCACATCTTTCCGAAAATCGGCCAGTGTGTAGGGCCCTCTAGATTTGGGTGGGTTATTTTGTTTCTGTGCAGGGTAAATACTGGCTGCTTTATTTTTACACTGCAATTTAGATTGCAGATTGAACACACCACACCCAAATCTAACTCTCTCTGCACATGTTATATCTGCCTCCCCTGCAGTGCACATGGTTTTGCCCAACTGCTAAAAACGTTTCTGCTGCGATCAACTTGGAATTACCCCCATGGTTTTGCCCAACTGCTAACAAATTTGCTGCTGCGATCAACTCTGAATTTCTCCCCCCCCCCCCCCCAGTCTCTACAAATGACACACTGTAAGCATTGCCCAGCTCTTACGTTGTACCATCCTCCTCCCCCATCTCCCCCAACGTTCGCCGAGCTGGTTATTGTGTGTTAAACAGGCAGCAAATGCTTTAAGTCATGATTTAAGTAGTTCAAGGCAGAAAAGTTTAAATTCTGCCAAAATCCTGCACTTAAGCTATTTTTCTCCACTGGAATATGTACATTCATTCCAGACAAACATTGCACATGCAGCAAACCCTCCCCTTTGCCCCTTCCCCTGGAACTGTGGGGTTAATTACATCCCATCACATTAAATTGAAGAAGTAACTGCCGCAATTGATATGAAGAATACTTCACATTATGAAGCAAGTCTGAACTATGGGATTGAAATGACTTTAAGGGCAACAGATAATTACTCCCAGTCTTCGTTCTAAATGTCTTTGGAAATACAGCGAGACTGTTCAGCTGTCTAACCTACATTCGAAAAAATATTCCTGTACATGTCAGCATGAATCATTCCTATCAATTACATATTATACGTGCTTGTAATCTGCCGTGCTGTCCATATGTCATCAATAATTACACTGTATACATTACAAAAAGTCTACTTCTGGCCGTGCAAGTAGCAAACATCAGAGTCTATTTATCTCTCGATTATGGGTGTGGCAAATGCTAAGCATTTATCTTTTTTACTGAGGCAAACCCAGCTGAAATATTAAGGTAGCACCCTGTGTTATTTTAACATACGACACTTAGTGCATATAAGGGCAAGGCAGCTTCACTGAGCTAAATATGACTTTCACATTTTAGGAACTGTCATGTGCAAACTTTCCCCTTCCTCCAATGTTTAGTTAATACAATCTGTTCCACCTTGACTAAGCCTTCAGACAAAACCCGAATACAGATCACTGTGTGTCCTCCCTAGACGGTTTGTGCGGAAAAAAAAAAAAAAATCAAGGTCATAAGCACTTTTCAGACTGTTAGACAATCCCAGGTATAACTGCAGTACTTCCAGGTAGACAATACTAATTGCTATAGGGTTTGTATTGCAAAATAAGTGATTTTTTTTTTTTTTTTTAAATATTCATCATAAAAGTTATTTCATGACTGTTGGGGGAAAGTGTTTCTAAGACACTGGGATTTAAATTGCAGTTCAACTCATTATTATTATTATTATTATTATTATTATTATTATTAAATTAAATAATAATAATTATTGTATGTGTGTGTGTGTGTATTTATACAGGGCCAATTTATTACATTACTGAGTGGTTGACGTTTTTGCGTATAACGTATCACTCCAAGGGGGAATTGTCATAAACAGTAAATTGTTAAAATTGCCAATTTTCATTGTGTATGGCACTGAAATCTGGTTTTGCCTTTTAAAAAACTGCCTTAAATAAAGCTGCAAAAATTGCTCCAAAGTCTGCAATTTTATCATATTAACCCCAATTATTATTATTACTACTACTACTACTACTACTACTACTACTACTACTACTACTAATAATAATAATAATAATAATAATAATAATTAATTATTATTATTATTATAATTATTATTATTATTATTATTATATTATTATTTATTTTTTATTTTGGAAAAATGTTTATAAGGTGCCACAAATTCAAGCAACACTGTACAGAGCAAAAATAGGGTAAACTGAGCAACATAATAAACAAATATATACAGAGTAACAAATTGGAATGTAAAACTGACACAATAAATAAAAAGAAAGATAATAGCACAACCTCATAGTTACATATGTTGAAATAATGCTGACACTTAACCAACATGGGCATATGCAGACACTGGATAAGTAATTGATAAACATTTGACAAATAATAGTGTCCCAAAACAAATAATGTTGACTTCAATAGTGAAATGATCATGTGCCCCAAAGCAACCAATCCGATGCTTTAAAATGCATTTGAATAATGACAGTTATAGGCTGAATGGTTGCTAGAGGTTGTGGCACATACATACATACATACATACATACATACATACATACATACATACACATTGCCCTATGCTATTTAAAATAAAACTGCAGCATATTCATAAAATTACTGTGTATTATTTCTGTATGTGAAATTTGTTACACGTCAAACATACATGGACATGATGAAAAGTGTATGAAACACAGTTTCACATCTCTATTTATTTATGATATTCAGTATGTTAACACGTTTGCTTGCACCCCAAGAAGGTGAGTGAGAATTGTTTTTTTTTTTTTATAATAGGCAGTAAATAGCTGTATACCACAGTGGTTTTCGGTGGCACATCACGAGGAACGGAATTCCCCCGGTAATTTTTCCCTTGGGAGGGGTGTATACAGTATGTCAATCCTTGGAGTGAGGTAAAGTGGAGAGAGAATACCAATCAGTTCCTAACTGCCAAGGTACAGGCTGTGTTTGCAAAATGACAGCTATGAGCTGATTGGTTGGTACTTTATCTCTCTCCACTTTATGACGCTCCACAGTTTGATATATCTACCCTAGGTCTGATCCTTACTCCCTGGGTAAAGAGCAAAATGGAAACCATGGACCCTATCACCAACTTCTAATATTCTTATACTTCACTAAAAACATATATTCATTCAGTATTAAATGCATGTGGGGAGGGGGAGTTCAGTTAGCCGCGGTAAATTTTTCCACAAAAAAAAAGAAAAACAGGATTTTTGGTGATTTTTTTTTTGCCGATTTTTTTTAATGGGGCAATTCAATTAATTCCCCTTGTTTTTTTTTTTTTTTGGGGGGGGGGGGAAATGTACCCATTTCCATGAAAAAAGTTCAGTATCCGGGATAAATTCCCAGATTGTCCCATGATTGTCTCAAAAATAAAAAAGCACTTAGAGCAGGTGAAAAACTGGCCTCTGGGCAGGTAAACAAAATCCCAGATAATGCTGGCTTTCAGCATGAATTGAATTACCTCCCAGGGATCAATTAGTAATTTACAGCAGCTGATTGAATTCCCCCCAAAATGTTGTATATAATATCATTGCCATTTAAAATCCAGTGGCCACAATTTCCTATAGTCAGTGGCTTCACAAAGTTTCCACTTGGGGCCATATTCAATTAGCCAAGCAAATTAGCCGCACGCTTATGCAGTCGCTGGGGCTTTTCAGTTGTATCCCGCGGCGGCCAACAATAAAACCCCAAGGCTGCTCTTTACATGGATTTCTCTTTCAGCCTGAGGGAGGCTTGAACAGAAATTCATGGTAAATGCCCTTATGGCGGAATCTACGGGTTATCCACATTTTATCCCGCAAGGAAAATGGCTTATAATTGAATAGCTCCAGCAGTAAAAGTCTGAGGCTACTAGCACTTTTCTGCGCACGGTAAGTACCGCAGTTAATTGAATCTGGTTCTGGGTGTTAAAGTATTCACATTTATATCTGTTTGTGTGTTTACGCAATTTGATGGGGAACTTGGTGTGATCATCCAACCTCAGACGCATAAACAATAAATATATATAAATACATGTAACACTTTTTTTAAGCACAAACTTTAAAGTACAGAAGCAAACAGACAAAATGTTTCTGACGTCTTAATTTCCCATATTTGATGGTGAGCCGATGAAATATTCAGTTACACTTTATCATGCAATCCTGCCTTACAATATCCTAAGAGATTTATGATGCAGAAACATAATTCCGGTGATTTTCTGGGCTCTGAGCTACTACGGGAAGTGACCTTAGACACCCAGATAGGAGAAGATTACGGTATAAAGAAAATACTGTAAGTACTGCATTGCATAGAAATAAGTATTATTACCATTATTATTCAGTGTAATCCTTGTAAGTGTTTGGAATCTAGAATGAGAACATGCCTTAAGAATTCCCACTCCTACTTGTGACATCTCAATATCATCAGGAGCCTACAAATTAGTGTGTCATTACACACTTACGGAGAGAGGTGACAATATATGCTATGCTCTCAGACAAAAATCAGCAATATATAATAAAGTCAACTTAACACCACTTTTAATATATATAATTTGAAAACTGAATTATTTATACTGTATTAGCTTTACATTTAGATGCACTAATAATGACATAAATTGACTGTAATACAAGCAATGTGCTGTAATCTAATTATAGAAAAGAAGACAAAAAACAAAGCAAAGTAAATTTGTAACAAAAGACAAAAATGTCGCAATTGGAAACATCTTACTGGGCTGGGGAAAAAAACAAAAACAAACAAAAACAAATGTAATTTAATTTCTTCATTTATTTTTTTCAAGTCAGAGTCGTCCTCTTTCCAATTAATTTCAAGGCTGTTGAGTGGAGTTTATTTGCTTTTTTTAATCTTGCTGTGTAAAATCCCAGTGGGGGAAAATGGTTAATCTATGTGACAGATGGTCAGAACAATCTATACTGTAGCTTTTACCAGACGTCAAAGGGCATTTCAGGTCCCCTGTTCCATTTCAAGTTTAACAGTAAAATATTCATTCTGAGGTTTAACACGTTTAACTTGGAAAATATCTACAGGTGTGGGATCTGTTATCCGAAATGCATAGGGACTTGTGTTTTGTGGGTACGGCTTTATTTTCACCCGGGATTTGGAGAGCTAAGCATAAAATATATTTTATAACAATTCCAAATGACCCTGTTTCTTAACACACATATGATTGTGATTGTGTGTCGCACACAGGGCTGCCATCAGCAATTGTTGGGCCAGGAACTGCTGCTATAGCCACTCCAAATTGGCAGCTGGTCTGCGAGCGCTGATTGTCTCATGTCACGATCCGGGTATCTGGACGCCATTACTTACCCTTCAGATGCTTCCTAAGGCTGGCTCAGCGTTCCAGGACCGGATCCCGCTGTTCCTGAGTTTCCACATGCAGAATGTCAGAGTGGTGTTTTCATCAGCCGCTGCCTCCGCTGTGCCCGCGTGGTTAAATGTGCGCTTGTCAGTCTGGCGTCTCCTGTCTCCTGTGGCCGGCGTCGCCATTACTGTTTCAATTCTCACATGGATTACAAACCAAACTTCCCTCCAAGTGTCTGCATGGGCGCAGCCATCTTGGATTTTGTCATCTGGTCATTTCCACCAATCTGCTGTCTGCATTGTTGATTTGCATAATTGCCTAGCCAACCCCTTCCTTGCTGCAGGTATAAGTAAGCTGTGCCTGAGCAAGGAAGGCGTCAGTGCTTTGGTTGTCTAACCTAGTTCCAGTTTGTCTCTCTCCTGTGGTTGTCTTCCAGGTTCCAGCTCCTGTCTCCAGACTTCTGCTACAGAGACCCGCACCAGCATTCCATCTGCGGTGTAGCCTGACTCTCCGATCCATTCTGGACTCACCTGTTTCCAGCTCAAACAATCACCTGCTTCCAGCCCAGCTTCCAGCAGTGTACAGCTTCTCTTAAAGGGCCGGTGTCCTTTTCTGCAATTTACCACTCTCCACCGGTATTATTATTTCACCGCTCTCAAACAATCACCTGCTTCCAGCCCAGCTTCCAGCAGTGTACAGCTTCTCTTAAAGGGCCGGTGTCCTTTTCTGCAGTTTACCACTCTCCACCGGTATTATTATTTCACCGCTCTTAAACTCCAAACTTCATTATTATTTCATCGCTCTCAAGTTCGTTTATTATTTAACTGGTCCCAGCCAGTATCCACTCCGTATCAACAACAGTCTGGTTCCAGCCAGTATCCACAGCAGCCGTTTTATCTTCAGCAGCCCAGCCTTTCCTGGAACACCGGCTGGTACGATCCTGGGTTCTCTCCATTGCTACAGTCAGGCCTGGTAAGGACTTTCCAACTAGAAGATTATAAGAACTGTCTCACACTACCAGTGCCTGTGGCCCTTGCCACCCTTTAGTACCCAGGAATTGTATTTATCCTCTGTTGACTTTTATGTTTCCTTTTACTGCTGCTGTGTTACGGAGTTTGTCATAATAAACATCATTGACTTTTATCCTGGTTGTCGTGGTCACGCCTTCGGGCAGTTATTCTACATGTTACTTACATGTCTAGGGGTCTGATACAACCTCCCAGGTTCCGATACATCTCAGCCCCTACAACTGAGGCTGCCTCCCGTCAGCTCAGGCCCTCAGTTGTGACATCTCATAGCCGACACCAGATACAAAATTCCACCAGCCCTGGTTCTTCATGGCTCAGCTGCCTGCCGGTGCACCGGATGTAACCAGCTGGTGCACCGGCTGTAACCAGCTGGTGGCCCAGCACTAATCCATAAGGCTGCACCTCTGTCCAGGCCCGGGACACCAGTCCCGGCAGTCCCCCACAGATGGGTGTCCTGGTGGCAAGCACGGACAGTTACATACGCACAGAGATACTGCATCTTATATGGGTAAGTCTTGGGATGTCGCAGGGTTGTCACTGAAATACACAGATGCATAATCACCCACGTTGGTGGCCATAATTATATACGAATTTGCACCTAGCGTATGACTTGTGCAAGGTTTGATGGTGCTGCGACCAATGGTGAAGCCTAAAGATGCACCAACCATGGTTGCCGCAGCTGGAAATGCTCAAAGTGGGCATCTCAGGTCTTGAACATTCAGATGCATGGCTGTAAACCGGGGAAGGGTTTGTATTGGCATTAGAGATGAACAGGTTCGGTTCTCTGAGAACCGAACCCTACCGAACATCACGTCCCGAGTCATACAGTGCAATGGTGCTGTGTTGTGCTGCATCAGTCCAGTGGTGGTGTCCTGTGGTGTCATAAGTCCAGTGGTGGTGTCCTGTGCTGCCATAAGTCCAGTGCTGCTACTGTGTTAGTCCAGTGCAGTGGTGCTGTGTCGTGCTGCATCAGTACAGTGGTGGTGTCCTGTGCTACTATAAGTCCACTGGTGGTGTCCTGTGCTAACATAAGTCCAGTGCTGCTGCTGTATAAGTCCAGTGTAGTGGTGGTGTCCTGTGCTAACATAAGTCCAGTGCTGCTGCCGTATAAGTCCAGGGGTACTGCTGTATAAGTCCAGTCCAGTTGTACTGCCATATAAGTCCAGTGGTACTGCCGTATAAGTTCAGTAGTACTGCCGTGTAAGTCCAGTGATATTGCCGTATAAGTCCAGTGGTACTGCCGTATAAGTCCAGTGGTACTGCCATTTAAGTGCAGTCCAGTGGTACTGCCATATATGTCCAGTGATACTGCCATATAAGTCCAGAGTTACTGCCGTATAAGTCCAGTGATACTGCCGTATACATCCAGTGGTACTGCCGTATAAGTCCAATGGTACTGCCATATAAGTCCAGTCCAGTGATTCTGCCATATAAGTCCAGTGAAACTGCCGTATAAGCCCAGTGGAACTGCCGTATAAGTCCAGTGATACTGCCGTATAAGTCCAGTGGTACTGCCGTATAAGTCTAGTCCAGTGGTACTGCCATATAAGTCCAGTGGTACTGTCGTATACATCCAGTGAAACTGCCGTATAAGTCCAGTGGAACTGCCGTATAAGTCCAGTGATACTGCCGTATAAGTCCAGTGGCACTGCCGTATAAGTCAGTGGTACTGCCGTATAAGTCCAGTCCAGTGGTACTGCCATATAAGTCCAGTGGCACTGTCATATAAGTCCAGTGGCACTGTCATATAAGTCCAGCAGTACTGCCGTATAAGTCCAGTGATACTGCCAAATAATTCCAGTGGTACTGCCGTATAAGTCCAGTGGTACTCCCATTTAACTGCAGTCCAGTGGTACTGCCGTATAAGTCCAGTGATAATGCCATATAAGTCCAGACTTACTACCACATAAGTCCAGTGATACTGCCGTATAAGTCCAGTGGTACTGCCAAATAAGTCCAGTCCAGTGGTGCTGCCGTATAAGTCCAGTGATTCTGCCGTAAAAGTCCAGTGGTACTGCCAAATAAGTCCAGTCCAGTGGTGCTGCCGTATAAGTCCAGTGATTCTGCCATATAAGTCCAGTGGAACTGGGTATAAGTCCAGTGGTACTGCTGTATAAGTCCAGTCTAGTTGTACTGCCATATAAGTCCAGTGGTACTGCCGAATAAGTCCAGTGGTACTGTCATTTAAGTCCAGTGATACTGCCATATAAGTCCAGTGGTACTGATGTATAAGTCCAGTGGTACTGACGTATAAGTCCAGTCCAGTGGTACTGCCGTATAAGTCCAGTGGTACTGCTGTATAAGTCCAGTGGCACTGTCATATTAAGTCCAGTGATACTGCCAAATAAGTCCAGTGATACTGCCGTATAAGTTCAGTCCAGTGGTACTGTCGTATAAGTCCAGTGGTACTGCCGTATAAGTCCAGTCCAGTGGTACTGCCATATAAGTCCAGTGATACTGCCATATTAATACCGTGGTACTGCCGTATAAGTCCAGTCTAGTGGTACTGTCATATAAGTCCAGTGGTACTGCCATTTAAGTCCAGTGATACTACCATATATGTCCAGTGGTACTGCCTTATAAGTCCAGTCCAGTGGTACTGAGGTATAAGTCCAGTGGCACTGCCGTTTAAGTCCAGTGGTACTGTCGTATAAATCCAGTGATACTGCCGTATAAGTCCAGTGCAGTGGTACTGCCGTATAAATCCAGTGATACTGCCATATTAATACCGTGGTACTGCCGTATAAGTTCAGTCCAGTGGTACTGTTGTATAAGTCCAGTGGTACTGCCGTATAAGTCCAGTCCAGTGGTACTGCTGTATAAGTCCAGTGATACTGCCATATTAATACCGTGGTACTGCCGTATAAGTCCAGTCCAGTGGTACTGTCGTATAAGTCCAGCGGTACTGCCGTATAAGTCCAGTGATACTGCCAAATAATTCCAGTGGTACTGCCGTATAAGTCCAGTGGTACTGCCGAATAAGTCCAGTGGTACTGTCATTTAAGTCCAGTGATACTGCCGTATAAGTCCAGTGGTACTGCCGTATAAGTCCAGTCCAGTGGTACTGCTGTATAAGTCCAGTGGCACTGTCATATTAAGTCCAGCGATACTGCCGAATAAGTCCAGTGGTACTGCCGTATAAGTCCAGTCCAGTGGTACTGCCGTATAAGTCCAGTGATACTGCCATATTAATACTGTGGTACTGCCATATAAGTCCAGTCCAGTGGTACTGTCATATAAGTCCAGTGGTACTGCCATAAAAGTCCAGTGATACTGCCATATATGTCCAGTGGTACTGCCTTATAAGTCCAGTCCATTGGTACTGAGGTATAAGTCCAGTGGTACTGCCATATAACTCCAGTGGTACTGTTGTATAAGTCCAGTGATACTGCCGTATAAGTCCAGTGCTGCTGCCATGTAAGTCCAGGGGTACTGATGTGTAAGTCCAGTCCAGTGGTACTGATGTATAAGTTCAGTGGTACTGCTGTATAAGTCCAGTGGTACTGTTGTATAAGTCCAGTGGTACTGTCATATAAGTCCAGTGGTACTGCCATGCGTATGCACCGCAATGCGCAGGCGCGAGGTTCCCCCAGCGTCGGGGAGTACAGGACAGTGACGGGATGGTCGAAGAAAGTGATCGCACCGGCTATCGCAAGAAGATTGACAGGAAGAGGCCGTCTGTGAGTGTCAACTGACCGTTTCATAGGAGTGTCCGGAGAAACACAGGCGTGTCTAGATGTTTGAAGGGAGGGTTCCTGACGTCAGCTCCGTGCCGGAATCCATATATACAGGGTCACAAACCCATATATACAGGAACCCATAAATACAGTACATGTATAGTTCCCCCTACCACTTTATTCAGTACATATATAGTAATTCCCTACCTTTATATGCAGTATGTACAAGCAGCATGTCAGTGTGTTCATAGCTTTTTCTTTGGACACGTCAAAAAAACAACAACAACAAAAAGTTATGGCTCTTAGCTTGTTTACTATTACAGTATACTGGCAATTGCCCAGTTAGGACTTAAAGGTGGGTACACACTAGGCCCTATGGCGGGCAAACACACTTTGCGATATCGCACAGTGCTGTCATACCGCGGCCGGCCGGAGCATGCAGCATTGGAAGATGAGTCCAAATTTAGCTGTATCCACGGCCGAGACCGAGGGTCGATAACAACCCGTGGGGCCGAGCATCGCTTGCCGGCGGCAGAATACATAGAAGATGGCACGCACATAGAAAGCAAAGGCTCTGCCAGTGGGAAGATAGCACTGGCCAGGGAGGAGGAACCTGCTTCCAGACCAAGAAACGTAGGAAATGGGTAGCCTCCCTTGCACCCCCCCTGCCCCATCCTGTGTTAAAGCGGCACTCCCCTTGTGGAGCGTGCCACAATTATGCTATTATTAAAATACTTCTATATTGAAGGGTATAGTAATGCCCACTTTATTAAGCCATGCCCCTGCATCTTTACCGGGGCTCGGCGTGGTGACGGCCCTGCCTATACTTTATATCTCTCGTGAGGAGCACTGGTTACTATTACACATAAAAAACAAGACAATGCTACGTGCCCAATACCAGGAGTATTTATGGGAAGCAGACGGCCAACAGTTACGGGGTCCCTCTAGATTCCCTCTACGCACAGTACTTTCCATATTCACTTTGCACCTGGTTTCTTAATAGGGCTCACACTTTTTTCACTGAACTGGTCCATTTGTCTGTGGATGGTAAATACCTGGGGATGAAACCGAAAAGCAAGATCCAAATATGAAGTAAGGTAGATAATTAATTAGGGGGAGATGTATCAAACCCGGGAGAGAGATAAAGTACCAACCAATCGGCTCCTAACTGCCATGTTACAGACTGTGGGAGTGATTTAGACCTGATTGCTGGGCTGCTAAATTTGGTGTGCTGCAATCAGGTAGTCATCGCCTCCAAGGGGAGTGTATATTCGCTGTGGAAGTGTGCGGACAGCTGCAAATCCGTTCGCACCTCACTCACCATCGAATGTCTTTACCAGTGTGTGCAGTCTCTGCGCAGCCCAGGACTTACTCCTACAGTATGATGAGAACAGGCTGATAGGGTCCGGAGCTGACGTCAGACACCCGCCTTGGAAACACATGGGCACGCCTGCGTTTTCCCTGCCACTCCCAGAAAACGGTCAGTTACCACCCACGACCGGCCTCTTCCTGTCAATCAGCGTGCGAATGGCTGTGCGATTGAAAGTTTTGCACCTGTCTGTCGCTGTCCGGCGATGCCTGTTGTTGTTTACCAACACGTGTGCACATTGCGGTGCATACGTATACACAGTCTATTCCTGATCGCCCGCTGTGCGACAAGGCACAGCAGTGATCGGTCTGAATCGGGCCCTGTGTTTGAAACATGACAGTTGGGCACTCATTGGTTGGTACTTTATCTCTCTCCAAGCCTTGAAACATCTTCCCCTATGTGTTTAGGCAAATTGCTACAGTAAGTAGGAAAGTAAGTAAAATTCTAGTCTCTGTGCTAGTTAGTAGGTGTTTTGTGGGTTTACCTAGCTGATTATAGAAGGTGTTTATTACATTTATTTTAGATTGCAAGGTTAAACATTACACATATTGCACAGAGAGACAGCGGTTACTGAGTATGTTATATTAACTGAGTTGTGTTAAAAAAGAGCACTGAAGAGAATTGGGGGTAATTCCCAGTTGATCGCAGCAGGAATTTATTTAGCAGTTGGGCAAAACCATGTGCACTGCAGGGGAGGCAGATATAAGATGTGCAGAGAGAGTTAGATTTGGGTGTGGTGTGTTCAATCTGCAATCTAATTTGCAGTGTAAAAATAAAGCAGCCAGTATTTACCCTGCACAGAAACAAAATAACCCACCCAAATCTAACTCTTTCTGCACATGTTATATCTGCCTCCCCTGCAGTGCACATGGTTTTGCCCAACTGCTAAAAAATTTCCTGCTGCGATCAACTTGGAATTACCCCCATAGTGTTTTAATGACTGTCTATCGTATAAATTCTTTTATCACTGTTCTATTCAGATTAAGGGGGACATTTACTAAGCAGTGATAAGAGCGGAGAAGTGAGCCAGTGAAGTTGCCCATGGCAACTAATCAGCACTGAAGTAACAGCTATAATTTGAATACTATCAAATTATACAGAGCTGCTGATTGGTTGCCATGGGCAACTTCTCCACTGGCTCACTTCTCCACTTTATCACTGCTTAGTAAATGTCCCCCTGTATGGTCTATTCATGAAGCAGTGAAAAGAGTGGAACAGTGAGTCTGTGGAGAAGTTGCCCATGGCAACCAATCAGCTGCTCCGTACAATTGTATAAAAATGTTACTTCAATGCTGATTGGCTGCCATGAGCAACTTCTCCACTGGCTCACTTCTCCGCTCTTATCACTGCTTCATGAATAGACCCCTAAGGAGGAGATGCCTTTCTAAAGAGGACAGGTGGAGAAGCTGTGGCAGGCAAAGGTCGCCACTGAGCCTGAAATGTGGTGAGCGCAGCGATTCCGCAAGGGAAAACGCTGCGCTTGCCGCCAGTACTCTGGCTGACGGGATCCCAGCGTCGGTCTCCTGACCGCCGGGTTCCCGAAAGCTGGGATATCATATTGAGCCCTCCTCATACAGGTTTCCTGTGTGCTCCGTGTGGTATGAGATGTCTGTCACGACTTGGACGCTCCCCCTGGAGGCGGTAACTACCTGAACGCAGGGCATCAAAATTAGCGGCCCAGCGATCAGGTTTGAATCCCCCCCTAAGATAAATATCTTAAGGCGCGGCTAGACTGCAAAGTCCATGGCGCATCAAATAGCCGCTATATGAGGATAGCTGTATGTGGACATATTTGTAGAAGTCCTTTTTAGTAGGTTTTATAAAAAAAACTTTTAGGGATCAATTCAATTCCATGTGATGTAAGAATGCAGACTGTCACTGGAGGCGGTCACACACTGGGCCTAATTCAGACCTGATCACTAGGCTCCGTTTTCATACAGCGGGTGTTCAGGTATGCACTGCAATGCGCAGGTGCGTCGCACGGGTACAAAGCGAATCGCCGGTCAGCGACGGGTTTGTGCGAAGAATCCATTCGCACGGGCGATCGCAAGGATATGGGCCCTCATTACGAGTTGTTCGCTCGCTAGCTGCTTTTAGCAGCTTTGCACACGCTAAGCCGCCGCCTAGTGGGAGTGAATCTTAGCTTATCAAAATTGCGAACGAAAGATTCTCAAAATTGCGAATAGACACTTCTTAGCAGTTTCTGAGTAGCTCCAGACTTACTTGGCATCTGCGATCAGTTCAGTCAGTTTCGTTCCTGGTTTGACGTCACAAACACACCCAGCGTTCGCCCAGACACTCCTCCGTTTCTCCAGCCACTCCCGCGTTTTTCCCAGGAACGGTAGCGTTTTTTCACACACACCCATAAAACGTCCAGTTTCCGCCCAGAAACACCCACTTCCTGTCAATCACATTACGATCACCAGAACAAAGAAAAAACCTCGTAATGCCGTGAGTAAAATACCTAACTGCATAGCAAATTTACTTGGCGCAGTCGCACTGCGGACATTGCGCATGCGCATTAGCGACTAATCGCTCTGTTGCGAAAAAAAAATAACGAGCGAACAACTCGGAATGACCCCCATTGACAGGAAGAAGCTGTTTGTGGGTGGCAACTGACCGTTTTCAGGGAGTGTCTGGAAAAATGCAGGCGTGTCCATGCTTTTGCAAGGAGGGTTCCTGACGTCAATTCCGGTTGCGGACAGGCTGAAGTGATCGCAGCGGCTGAGTAAAGGGCCCCATACACTAGAACGATTATGCCCGATTTCAGCCCAATTCGGGCATTCGGGCCGATACATTGGGGGAAATCGGGCATTTTGGATGTGTTCCCGATCAGATGTGCGTTCCCATGAGGGTCGGATCGGCTCCCCCTAGATCGTTAGTGCTACACTCGTGATATGTCGGTTCCCGCAGGCATGGCTGGGATCGCATACGATATATCACATGCAAAATGTGCCAAATCGTATGGAATCGTATGGAACCACTCCCGGGAAGCTCCCAGGACAGTTCAAGGGAAATCGCCTCCGACTTCAGCCTCAGACATATCGTTGTAGTTTATGGGGCCCTAAAGTCCTGGGCTACTCAGAGACTGCACAAACTCTGTTTGTACACCTCTGCTACACATGCGTTCACACACTTGCACAGCTAAAATACACTCCCCCCGTAGGCAGCGACCATG
This sequence comes from Pseudophryne corroboree, assembly GCF_028390025.1. Lineage (NCBI taxonomy): Eukaryota > Metazoa > Chordata > Amphibia > Anura > Myobatrachidae > Pseudophryne > Pseudophryne corroboree. The sequence continues at coordinate 809,686,121 of NC_086448.1, forward strand.
CGAACACAGGACTGCAAAAAACCCTAGCGAGCGCACAGGTCTGAATTAGGCCCATTGTTCTAATTGCACATTGGGGGTAATTCTGAGTTGATCGCAGCAGCAAATTTGTTAGCAGATGGGCAAATCCATGTGCACTGCAGGGGGGGCTGACATAACATGTGCAGAGAGAGTTAGATTTGGGTGGGTTATTTTGTTTCTGTGCAGGGTAAATACTGGCTGCTTTATTTTACACTGCAATTTAGATTTCAGTTTGAATACACCCCATCCAAATCTATCTCTCTCTGCACATGTTATATCTGCCCCACCTGCAGTGCACATGGTTTTGCCCAACTGCTAACAAAATTCCTGCTGCGATCAACTCAGAATTACCCGCATTGTCTGCATCGTCCCTGCACCGCAATCAATTGAATCTACAAATGGTTTGTATGTGCTCCAGCATTTCATACATGGCAGAAAATTATTTATTTGCCCAGGTATATGGATGGGTGTGGATCATCAAATCAACAGTGTCTAGGTCGACAATGTTTAGGTCGACCACTATAGGTCGACAGTCACTAAGTCGACAGGGTTGGAAGGTCGACAGGGTTTCTAGGTCGACATGTGCTAGGTCGACAGGTCAAAAGGTCGATGTGAGGTTTTTTTTGTGGGGGGGTTTGTGTCGTTTTCTGCATACACTGACTGGGAAACATGGCTTCGGGCAAGATTACCGTTCCAGTCGTAGTCCACATGGATCGTTAAGTATGAAAAAGTTCAAAAAAGTTAAAAAAAATGTGAAAAACTCATATTGACCTTTTGACCTGTCGACCTAGCACATGTCGACCTAGAAAGTAGAAACTAGAAACCCTGTCGATCTTCCAACCCTGTCGATCTAGTGACTGTCGACCTATAGTGGTCGACCTAGACAGTGTCGATCTTCGGACCGGATCCTATATGGATGATAGCTCTACAATGTCTAGGTCAGGCATTCCCAACCACGGTCCTCAAGGAACACCAACAGTGCAGGTTTTAGTGATATCCAGGCTTCAGCACAGATGGTTAAATCAAAATAACTGAGGTGCTAATTAAATCACCTGTGCTGAAGCCTGGATATCACTAAAACCAGGACCTTTAGTGTGCCTTGAGGACCAAGGTTGGGAAACACTGGTCTAGGTAGACAGTCAACAGGTCAACGTGCAAAAGATCAACAGATACAAAAGGTCAACAGCTTTAAAAGGTCAACAGGACAATGGTCGACGCACAAATAGTCTACACATCTTTTTTTTTTTTTTATGTTTTCCAACATTTGTATTGATTTACTATCTAAGTGGACATGTATTGGGAACAGCAGTGTGTGCTGCACACAGGCCCCTGAGTCCAGAGGGGGCCCCCACCGCACACGCTGCACCCATTTTTTTTATACTTACCCGTCCAGAGTCCCGCGCCGATGTCAGCAGCGCTGTTCATGCGCAGTAGAGAAATCACTCTGAAAATAGCTACCGCGCCATTTTCATGTTGATCTGCACATGCGCAGTAGAGTCTGGAGGGGGCCCGATTGGAGGAGGCAGCACGCGGGCCTCCTCGTCTCTTATAGCGCCCCTGCTCCAGAGTCTCGCGTTAGCAGCAGCAGCGCTGCAGAAACCACTGGGAAAATGGTTTCACGCATGCCCAGTAGAAAAATCACAGAGAAAATGGCTGCCGCACCATTTTCCAGGAGACCTGCACATGCGCACCAGACTCTGGGACAGTGCTTATGTCTCCCAGAGACCCTAGTGGCCAGAGTCTATGGATCTTTAACTTAAATAAAATAACAACACAGAGACAGGAAAGGTCATTAAAAAAGGGTTAGCTATGTATACAAAAGATCAGCTTATTAAAGACTGTATAATGGAAGACAGGACGGCCAGTAATAATCATAGTCTAGCAACATACCTCTCAACTGTCCCAATTTTTCGCGGGACAGTCCCGCTTTTTTCGGACTGTCCCGCTGTCCCAACTGCGGGCAGCAGTGTCCAGTGGTGGAGGGGGGGCAGTTTGGAGGTTCTGTCAGAGCAGCGGTGAATAGATGCTAGAGTCTATTCACGGAGACAGGAGGGACAAGGGACATGCCAGTGGCTCACAGACCGCTGGCCATGCCCCCATAGTGACGTGGAATGGGGGTGTGGCTTGCAATCGCAACTTTACTGTGAGGTCACGCCCCTTTTCTGAGGACACGCCCCCTTTCCCTGCTACTCTCCGCAGGGAGTCCCTCTTTCTACTTCAGAAAAAAGTTGGGAGGTATGCAGCAATACACTAACACAAACACACAATCATGCATTGCGAGTCCACCCTATTGGTGCTTTCAACACAAAAACTAAAGGGCCCCATACACTACAACGGTGGCCCTCATTCCAAGTTGATCGCTCGCTGCCGATTTTCGCAGCGCAGCGATCAGGTAAAAAAACGGAAAAACTGCGCATGCGCGACGTACTTTCACACAAAAATATGCAGTTTTACACAAGGTCTAGCGACTCTTTTTCGTCGCTCTGTTGATCGGTGAGTGATTGACAGGAAGTGGGTGTTTCTGGGAGGTAACTGACCGTTTTCCGGGAGTGTGCTAAAAAAACGCAGGCGTGTCAGGTGAAAACGCAGGCGTGCCTGGGGAAACGGGGGAGTGGCTAGCCGAACGCAGGGCGTGTATGTGATGTCAAAGCAGGAACTAAACAGACTGAGGTGATCGCAAGGTAGGAGTAGGTCTGGAGCTACTCTGAAACTGCTTGAAAAAAAATCATCACTGTTCTGCTAATCTTTCGTTCGCACTTCTGCTAAGCTAAGATACACTCCCAGAGGGCGGCAGCTTAGCGTTTGCACTGCTGCTAAAAGCAGCTAGCGAGCGATCAACTCGGAATGAGGGCCAAGATGTCTGAGGCTGAAGTCGGAGGGGATTTCCCTTGAACTCTCCCGGGAGTGGTTCCATATGATTTGGTACAGTTTGCATGTGATATATCGTATGCGATCCCAGCCATGCCTGCGGGAACCGACATATCACGAGTGCAGCACTAACGATCTAGGGGGAGCCGATCCGCCCTCCAGGGAACACGCATTGGATCGGAAACACATCCAAAATGCCCGATTTCACCCGTGTATCGGCCCGAATGCCCGAATTCACCCGCGAGCGCACTCCACGGGTGTGGTGCGGAAGGTAGATAGTAAGTAGGTCGACCACTATTGGTCGACAGTAACTAGGTTGACAGGGTGTCTAGGTCGACAGGGTCTTTAGGTCGGCAGGTCAAAAGGTCGACATGAGTTTTTTTTATTTTTTTTTAGTGTTGTTTTCTTCGTAGAGTGACCGGGAAGCCCAATTAGTGCACCGTGTCCCCTCCCATGGCTCGCGTTCGGGCAAGGTGCCCTCTCTGCACATGTTATATCTGCCCCACCTGCACTGCACATGGGGGTCATTCAGACCTGATCACACGCTAGGTTTTTTCGCTGAGCTGCAATCAGGTCAGAACTGTGCATGCGTATGCAATGCAATGCGCACGCGCGTCATACGGGTACAAAGAGGAGCGTTGCTGGGCGATGGATTTAACGAAGAATACATTCGTACAGTCAATCACAAGGAGATTGACAGGAAGAAGGCGTTTGTGGGTGGCAACTGGCCGTTTTCTGGGAGTGGTTGGAAAAACGCAGGCGTGTCCAAGCGTTTGCAGGGCGGGTGTCTGACATCAATTCCGGGACCGGACAGGCTGAAGTGATCGCAGCGGCTGAGTAAGTCCAGAGCTACTCATAAACTGCAGAAAACTTTTTTGTAACGCTCGGCTGCACATGCGATCGCACACTTGCACAGCAACAATACACTCCCCTATAGGCGGCGACGGTCTACTCAGTTTTAGTACCTGCAAGTTCAGTCCCTACAGACAATTGTGACTTTTTTGGATTCTAAAAAAATACAAAAAACCATCATTTGGGCAGTGTTGAAGTATTTAAGAAAAAACATATTTTGCTCATTTAAAGTTTAGCTTCACTATAATCAACAGGGGTCTTTGTTGTGCAATTAAAGTCAGAGCCGGCCTTAGGCAAAGGCAAACTAGGCAAATGCCTAGGGCGATTGGTATGCTTAGGGGCACTAGCAGCTTCTGCTGATTAAAATGATATGCAGCATGCCTATATTCTGTATGTGACTGCGGCTGTATCTGCATACGAAATGCTACGTTGCAATGTATTCCTGGAAATCACTGTAACGTAGCATTTCATATGCAGATACAGCTGCAGTCACACACAGAATATAGGCATGCTGCATATCATTTTAATCAGCAGAAGCTGCTTGTGCATCCTAGCCACATAGTAATGCAAATAATGTGATGCATTTTCATAAACAAAAGGCACCTGACGTTAGCAAAGCTGCCAGCTGACTCACGCTAGGCATCTCCTGCAGAACTAGCGGCGGTGCTAGGGGGCACCAGCCAAAATCTTGCCTAGGGCATCATATAGGTTAGGGCCGGCTCTGATTAAAGGTCATCAGTGGAGTTACTGTACCTACTTAAAATGATAAAGGTAGCAGGAAGAGACTCTTGTCTCCGCAATATTTAATGGACGCATCATATACCCGCTCCAGTCCCATATCCACTCCACTACCATCCATTAATGCATTTAAACTGCAGAAATGTTGGTAAAGACCTGGGCATAAATGCTACAGATCAGACATGGATAAATATGATTTCACTAGTGTAGTCTAACACCAACCTCTGCAATTCACTTCTTTCATCCAAAAAAGTACAAATCTGTGAACAGTGGGGGTCATTCCAACCCGTTCGCACGCAGCGGTTCATCGCTGTGGTGCGAACGGGTCAAGACTGCACCTGCACGGCGGCCGCAATGCGCACACGCGTCATTGCCCAGGGACAGCCGTCGCCGGGCAATGACCAGAAGAGAAAAGAAAGTAATCGCTAGCGCGATCGCAAGAAGATTGACAGCGGGGAGGCGTTCCAGGGCGGATACTCACCGTTTTCCGGGCGTGGAGATCCGAACGCAGGCGTGTCCAGGCGTTTGGAGGGCGGTTTTCTGACGTCAATTCCGGGACCTTCATCGCTGGACCCATTGCACAGGTTAAGTAGCTGCAGGGCTGATCTTGTTCTGCACAAAACTTTTTTAGCATATCCGGGCTGCACAAGCGATCGCAGCCCTGCTATGCTAAAATACACTCCCCCATAGGCGGCGACTAGTTGATCGCATCAGCAGCACAAAGTTGCTACAGTACGTGCGATCAACTCAGAATGACCCCCCAGTGTCACAGTGGTTAGCATTGCTGTCTCAGTGCTAGAGCCTTTTTATCAATTACAATCTGTCATCCTGTTCACAGCATGTTTTTTCCAAGTCTATAGTCATTCTAGTGTCAAAGGTGTATTAACACATAGGCATGCCCTCGTGTAGCACCCACCGTTCTGTGCAGCACCCACCCTTCCACGCAGCACCCACCCTTCCATTCCGCAACTACCCTTCACTGCAGCACCCACCCTTCCATTCAGCACGTACCTTTCACTGCAGCACCCACCCTTCCATTCCGCAACTACCCTTCACTGCAGCACCCACCCTTCCATTCCGCAACTACCCTTCACTGCAGCACCCACCCTTCCATTCCACAACTACCCTTCACTGCAGCACCCACCCTTCCATTCAGCACGTACCCTTCGGTGCAGCACCCACCCTTCCATTCAGCACCCACACTTCAGTGCAGCACCTACCTTTCCATGCAGCACCCACCCTTCTGTTCAGCACCTACCCTTCAGTGCAGCACCAACCCTTCCTTGCGGCACACACCTTTCCATGCAGCACCCACCCTTCCTTGCAGCACCTACCCATCCATGCAGCACCCACCCTTCCGTGCAGCACCTACCATTCCTGCAGCACCCACCCTTCCTGCAGCACCTACCTATCCAGGTGGGGTAAAACAAATGATTGAGGATCTAGGTAGACTAGAGGATTGGTCAAGAGTCTGGCAATTACAGTTTAATGCCAAAAAATGCAAAATCATGCACTTGGGTCTCAAAAATCCTAAAGCTAAATACAGTATTAATAATGGCACTATACTGGAAACTACTGAGGAGGAAAGGGATCTAGGAGTCACTATTTCAGATGACTTAAAAGCAGGTAAGCAATGTAACAAGGCAATGAGGAAGGCTAGTCAGATGCTTGGCTGCATTGGGAGAGGAATCAGCAGCAGAAAGAAAGAAGTAATAATGCCACTGTATAGGTCATTGGTACGGCCTCATCTAGAATACTGTATTCAGTTCTGGAGGCCATATCTTCTAAAGGATATTAATACATTAGAAACTGTACAAAGGAGGGCAACTAAAATGGTGCATGGCCTACATCACAAAACATACCCAGAAAGACTAAGAAATCTCAATATGTATAGTTTGGAGCAGAGAAGGGAAAGGGGAGACATGATAGAAACTTTCAAATATATGAAGGGTTTTAACAAAGTCCAGGAGGGAAACATTCTCCAAATGAAGAGAAGCAATAGGACACGAGGACATGCACTGAGACTGGAGGGGGGGAGGTTCAGGGGAAATTTGCGGAAAAATTATTTCACAGAAAGGGTAGTGGACAAGTGGAATAGCCTCCCATCAGAGGTGGTAGAGGCTAAGACAGTAGAGCAATTTAAACATGCATGGGATAGACATAAGGATATCCTGACAAAGAAATAAGGATCAAATAAGGTTAGTGATAAAAAATAATATAAAAAAAAAAAAATAATAAGGGGCAGACTAGATGGGCCAAGTGGTTCTTATCTGCCGACAAATTCTATGTTTCTTTGTTTCTATGCAGCACCCACCTTTCCATGCAGCACCTACCCTTCCATACAGCACCCACCTTTCTATGCAGCACCTACAAGTCCGTTCAGCACCCATCCTACAGTGCAGCAACTATCCTTCCATGCAACACCTACCCTTCCGTTCAGCACCCATCCTACAGTGCAGCCCCTACCCTTCCATGCAGCACCCACCCTTCTGTGCAGCCCCTACCCTTCCATGCAGCACCCACCCTTCCATGCAGCACCTACATTCTGGGCAACAACCCGCTCACTACACCTTCTACCAGCAGCCATCTTTTGGGTGATATTTGTGAAAGATGGCTCTCCCAGAGAAGAACACAAAGCAACTGGCACCACTACCAGAGCCTTTGCATCTCCAGCACTAGCGCCATCTATATGAATATATCACCCAAAAAGTGGGCTTCAGCAGTGAGCATGAGTGGGGACATCGGTGGTCAAACAGTGGGGTCACACCCTGCGTCCACTACGGATACTCCACTGCCTGGTGTTGTATGTGTGAGCTTGTGTTTGTGTGTCAGTGGTACAGAATAATAAGTAAGACCTGGGAAGACAGAGGAGAAGTCCTGTTAATATCCAAAAATAGATATAATTTTGCACAGAACCCATCATTCCTGCAGCAATAATATCAGCCGGCCGTACCGTTCCTAACTCTGTGCTAGAAATGATATGATATTTGCAATAAAAAAGTCAGAAGTCACATACTATTCTGTGTTCCTTCCCTTGAAACAGAGCCAGCGCTGCAGTAATACGCAATTGTCAGTTTGCCAGCAAAATGTACAATATCACCGACAGCAGAGATCCGAAACGTATATTTTATTTTACATTCAGAAGTCAGTGATTTATAGAATCCAGTCTTGTTATTTTCTATTCATGTAAGTATGTGCTATGGGGGTCATTCTGACCCTATCGCATGCTGCAGTTTATTCCAGCAGTGCGATCGGGTCAGATCAGCACATGCGCCAGCGCTGTAGTGCGCCGGCGCATGCCAGACAGCCAAAGGCCGTCGGGCCGCTACAATCGCCTACGGCTGATTGAAAGGCAGAGGCGGTTGCTGGGTGGGGGGGGGGGGGCGGAACGGCGGCGTTTGGGCGCCGTTCCGTGGGCATGGTCCGGCCAATGCAGGCATGGCCGGACCGAACGGAGGGCGGGCCGCAGCGGCTGCGTGACGTCACACGCAGCCGCTGCGGGCCGGGGAGCGATGAGTAGCTCCCGGCCAGCACGCTAAAGCTGCGCTGGTCGGGAGCTACTCTTGAAGTGCAAAGGCATCGCCGCCTTTGCTCTTCTGCGGGGGTGGGGGGGGGCTGGACTGACATGCGGGGCGGGCGTCCTCCCGCATGTCGGTGTGAATGATCGTAGCTGTGCTAAATTTAGCACAGCTACAATCATCTCGGAATGACGCCCTATATAAACAAAGAACTCCAGCTGCCAAACATGAACATTTGAATAATAATGCTATTATCGCCAAGTCACTGCTTTACAGCACCAGTGTTTTCTGGCTAGAAAATAAGCTTTCACCCTTGGGTGTCACCAGCAAATGGACATACAGGTGGTGCAATACATGCAGGGCGTAACTAGGTGTGTGCAGAGTGTACCACCTGACATAGCGCTGCAGGGTAGGAGGCACTTTTGGCGGCACTTGTCTATTTCAATTACTTTCACCTGTAGCTTCCTCTCTTTTTAAAACCAACACATCTCCTGCCCCCCCCCCCCCCCCCCGTCTCCTACCCTGACCGCTTCTGTCACTAATACCTATACAGCATTCATGAACTCAACCTGATTGCTCTTTGTTATTCAGTCACACTGTACTGTGGCATTGCAGTCAGACAATCTATTAAAAAGGGGGAGTCCGAAGACAAAAGTGGGCGCTGATTGAAAAAGTTTTTTCTTAAAAGGTAAGATAATATTAATACTTCAATTCTATATATTTTTTTAAAAAGAAACGTATCACCCTTCTGGCTGCCCACAATGGTGGACCTGGGTATCCACCGTACTGAACAAAAACAAGGAAAGGATATTGTGGGCGCTCGGAGGGGATCGTAATACAACGGCTGCTGGTTTTGTAAATATTACATTTTGTTTATTGGTAAGAAAGTTCTAACAAATAGACATTATGACATTATGGCTAGAGTGCCATTAGCAATTCATATACACAATTAAATAAGAATAAAAATAAAAATCAAATTAAAACAATGATTAAAAATAATGACTGTGTCCTGGGCCTCAGAACTTGTAAATGTTTAGGTACCAACTCTAGTTATGTTAGTTCTCTTGCATGCAAAAGCCAGCTGTTATATTAGTAAGAGTTAGTGCATATTTAGCTCAAACTGCAAACTGCAGGAGAAGAGGCTAATTGGTATTGAATAAAGCCTGTTGATACTTCACCAAGAAGAACTGATAGATGTAATATTCAGTAGTATGGCTGAGTGCAAAACGTGCTAATCCCACAACTGTCTCCTGTCCGTGAGATTTATTTGATCCACTCACTGTTTAGATGGCTGGCCGCACAGCGGCGGTTCTCTTTAGCAGTGCCTGCAGTAGATGGTGTGGTGTGCTGTCCGTTAGCACTGTGCCTGAGCAGGAGCGGAGACAGGCAGTCGCACGTGCAAATCCTGGGTAGCAGGGGACGCTGTGATGCCGCGATCCGCGGCTTCCGGGTTCGGGGCTTCCGGCTTCCGGTTGCGGTCCACCTGCGTTCCACAGTTGTAACAGGTCACCTGACGCATTTCTCCGCCTCCAAGGTGGGCGGTTTCATCAGAGGTATGCCTCCAAACATGACCCTCTCCAAGAGAAACAGAATGATTCTGTTTCTCTTGGAGAGGGTCATGTTTGGAGGCATACCTCTGATGAAACCGCCCACCTTGGAGGTGGAGAAACGCGTCAGGTGACCTGTTACAACTGTGGAACGCAGGTGGAACGCAACCGGAAGCCGGAAGCCCCGAACCCGGAAGCCGCGGATCGCGGCATCACAGCGTCCCCTGCTACCCAGGATTTGCACGTGCGACTGCCTGTCTCCGCTCCTGCTCAAGCACAGTGCTAATGGACAGCACACCACACCATCTACTGCAGGCACTGCTAAAGAGAACCGCCGCTGTGCGGCCAGCCATCTAAACAGTGAGTGGATCAAATAAATCTCACGGACAGGAGACAGTTGTGGGATTAGCACGTTTTGCACTCAGCCATACTACTGAATATTACATCTATCAGTTCTTCTTGGTGAAGTATCAACAGGCTTTATTCAATACCAATTAGCCTCTTCTCCTGCAGTGTGCAGTTTGAGCTAAATATGCACTAACTCTTACTAATATAACAGCTGGCTTTTGCATGCAAGAGAACTAACATAACTAGAGTTGGTACCTAAACATTTACAAGTTCTGAGGCCCAGGACACAGTCATTATTTTTAATCATTGTTTTAATTTGATTTTTATTTTTATTCTTATTTAATTGTGTATATGAATTGCTAATGGCACTCTAGCCATAATGTCATAATGTCTATTTGTTAGAACTTTCTTACCAATAAACAAAATGTAATATTTACAAAACCAGCAGCCGTTGTATTACGATCCCCTCCGAGCGCCCACAATATCCTTTCCTTGTTTTAGACAATCTATTCATCGAGCTATCTGCCCTTGTATAGAAAAGTAGATAATTTTTTACAAAGTACAAGTATCCTCATATAGGGGGCGACCCGTTCGCACGCAGCGGTTCTTCGCTGCAGTGCGAACGGGTCGGAACTACGCACGCGAATCGTTGCCCGGCGACGGATGTCACCAGGCAATGGAGCGCTCAGCGAAAACAAAAGATGCAGCGCTGGACGGAAGAAGATAGACAGCAGAGAGGCATTCCGGGGCGGATACTCACCGTTGGAGGCCGTTTTCGGGAAGTGGTAAGAAGAACGCAGGCGTGTCCAGGCGAACAGAGGGCGGATGTCTGACGTCAGGACCGAGACCTTCATCGCTGGATCCGTTGCACAGGGTAAGTAGCTGCAGGGCTGATCTTGTTTTGCAGGAAACTTTTTAAGCATAGTAGGGCTGCACAAGCGATCGCAGCCCTGCTATGCTAAAATACACTTCCCCGTAGGCGGAGATTAGTTGATCGCAGCAGCAGCAAAAAGTTGCTGGCTGCAATCAACTCGGAATTACCCCAATAGTTCTCATCGTTTTTATGCAGGATCATTGAGTAGAGTGTTTGATTGAAATGAAACAGGTTACAGGTTTGAATCCTGGGTATGGCAGTATATTGAAATGTGTTATTTGATAAAGGGTAATGTAAATGAATAATAGCGAGTGCTCAAGTTAAGTGCATGAATGTGGTATAAAGAGGATATGTGTCCAAATCCATTATCTTGCTGTGTTCTATACATGTGTGTGTGTGTGTGTGTGTATATATATATATATATATATATATATATATATTAGAGATGAGCGGGTTCGGTTCTCCGAGATCCGAACCCCCCCGAACTTCACCTATTTTACACGGTTCCGAGGCAGCCTCAGATCTTCCCGCCTTGCTTGCTTAACCTGAACGCGCCCGAACGTCATAATCCTGCTGTCGGATTCTCGCGAGATTCGTATTCTATATAAAGAGCCGCGCGTCGCCGCCATTTTCACTCGTGCATTGGAGATTGAACGGCGAGGACATGGCTGCGTTCTCTCCCTGAAAAGCTCCGTATCTGAGCTCAGTGTGCTGCAAATATCTGTGCTCAGTGTGCTGCAAATATCTGTGCTCAGTGTGCTGCAAATATCTACGTTCTCTGCCTGAAAATGCTCCATATCTGTGCTCAGTGTGCTGCAAATCTCTGTGCTCAGTGTGCTTTATTGTGGGGACTTGGGACCACCAGTATATAATTATAGTAGTACAGTACAGTAGGCAATTGTTGTATCTTGCAGCTCTGTGTCAAGCATACTATCCATATCTGTGCTGCATTATTGTGAGCAGTATATAGTAGGACAGTGCAGCATTTTGGTGACCAGCAGTATACATATAGTACAGTACAGTAGGCCATTGCTGTATCTTGCAGCTCTGTGTCAAGTATACTATCCATATCTGTGCTGCATTATTGTGAGCAGTATATAGTAGGACAGTGCAGAATTTTGGTGACCAGCAGCATATATATACAGTAGTACAGTACAGTAGGCCATTGCTGTATCTTGCAGCTCCGTATCACTTCAAGTATCCATATCTGTGCTGCATTGTTGTGAGCAGTATATAGTAGGACAGTGCAGCATTTTGGTGACCAGCAGTAGTAGAACAGACAGTACAGTAGGCCATTGCTATTGATATATTACTGGCATATAATTCCACACATAAAAATATGGAGAACAAAAATGTGGAGGGTAAAATAGGGAAAGATCAAGATCCACTTCCACCTCGTGCTGAAGCTGCTGCCACTAGTCATGGCCGAGACGATGAAATGCCATCAACGTCGTCTGCGAAGGCCGATGCCCAATGTCATAGTAGAGAGCATGTAAAATCCAAAAAACAAAAGTTCAGTAAAATAACCCAAAAAACTAAATTAAAAGCATCTGAGGAGAAGTGTAAACTTGCCAATATGCCATTTACGACACGGAGTGGAAAGGAACAGCTGAGGCCCTGGCCTATGTTCATGGCTAGTGGTTCAGCTTCACATGAGGATGGAAGCACTCATCCTCCCGCTAGAAAAATTAAAAAACTTAAGCTGGCAAAAGCACAGCAAAGAACTGTGCGTTCTTCTAAATCACAAATCCACAAGGAGAGTCCATTGTGTCGGTTGCGATGCCTGACCTCCCAACACTGGACGGGAAGAGGTGGCGCCTTCCACCATTTGCATGCCCCCTGCAAGTGCTGGAAAGAGCACCCGCAGTCCAGTTCCTGATAGTCAAATTGAAGATGTCACTGTTGAAGTACACCAGGACGAGGATATGGGTGTTGCTGGCGCTGAGTAGGAAATTGACAAGGAGGATTTTGATGGTGAGGTGGTTTGTTTATGTCAGGCACCCGGGGAGACACCTGTTGTCCTTGGGATGAATATGGCCATTGACATTCCTGGTCAAATTACAAAAAAAATCACCTCTTCAGTGTGGAATTATTTTAACTGAAATGCGGACAACAGGTGTCAAGCCGTGTGTTGCCTTTGTCAAGCTGTAATAAGTAGGGGTAAGGACGTTAACCACCTAGGAACATCCTCCCTTATACGTCACCTGGAGCGCATTCATCAGAAGGCATTGACAAGTTCAAAAACTTTGGGTGGCAGCGAAAGCAGGCCACTGACAACTAAATCCCTTCCTCTTGTACACAAGCTCCTGCAAACCACACTACCAACTCCCTCAGTGTCAATTTCCTCCTTAGACAGGAATGCCAATAGTCCTGCAGGCCATGTCACTGGCAAGTCTGACGAGTCCTCTCCTGCCTGGGATTCCTCCGATGGATCCTTGAGTGTAATGCCTACTGCTCCTGGCTCTGCTGTTGTTGCTGCTGGGAGTCGATCATCATCCCAGAAGGGAAGTCGGAAGACCACTTGTACTACTTCCAGTAAGCAATTGACTGTCCAACAGTCCTTTGCGAGGAAGATGAAATATCACAGCAGTCATCCTGTTGCAAAGCGGATAACTCAGGCCTTGGCAGCTGTGTTGGTGTTAGACGTGCGTCCGGTATCCACTGTTAGTTCACAGGTAATTAGAGAATTTCTTGAGGTAGTGTGTCCCCGGTACCAAATACCATCTAGGTTCCACTTCTCTAGGCAGGCGATACCAAGAATGTGCACAGACGTCAGAAAAAGACTCACCCGTGTCCTAAAAAATGCAGTTGTACCCAATGTCCACTTAACCACGAACATGTGGACAAGAGGAGCAGGGCAGACTCAGGACTATATTACTGTGACAGCCCACTGGGTAGATGTATTGCCCCCCGCAGCAAGAACAGCAGCAGCAGCACCAGTAGCAGCATCTCGCAAACGCCAACTCGTTCCTAGGCAGGCTACGCTTTGTATCACCGCTTTCCATAAGAGGCACACAGCTGACAACCTCTTACGGAAACTGAGGAACATCATCGCAGAATGGCTTACCCCAATTGGACTCTCCTGGGGATTTGTGACATCGGACAACGCCACCAATATTGTGCGTGCATTACATGTGGGCAAATTAAAGCATGTCCCATGTTTTGCACATACATTGAATTTGTTGGTGCAGAATTATTTAAAAAATGACCGGGGCGTGCAAGAGATGCTGTCGGTGGCCCGAAGAATTGCGGGCCACTTTCGGCATTCAGCCACCGCGTGCCGAAGACTGGAGCACCAGCAAACACTCCAGAACCTGCCCCGCCATCATCTGAAGCAAGAGGTGGTAACGAGGTGGAATTCAACCCTCTATATGCTTCAGAGGATGGAGGAGCAGCAAAAGGCCATTCAAGCCTATGCACCTGACTCAAGTGCAGTGGAGAATGATTTCAATGTTGCGCAAGGTTCTGCAACCCTTTGAACTTGCCACACGTGAAGTCAGTTCAGACACTGCCAGCATGAGTCAGGTCATTCCCCTCATCAGGCTTTTGCAGAAGCAGCTGGAGAGATTGAAGGAGGAGCTAATACGGAGCGATTCCGCTAGGCATGTGGGACTTGTGGATGGAGCCCTTAATTCGCTTAACCAGGATTCACGGGTGGTCATGGCCGCCGTGCTCGATCCTAGGTTTAAAGCCTACGTTGTATCTCTCTTTCCGGCAGACACAAGTCTGCAGAGGTTCAAAGACCTGCTGGTGATAAAATTGTCAAGGTAAGCGGAACGTGACCTGTCAACAGCTCCTCCTTCACATTCTCCCGCAACTGGGGCTGCAAGGAAAAGGCTAAGAATTCCGAGCCCACCCGCTGGCGGTGATGCAGGGCAGTCTGGAGTGAGTGCTGACATCTGGTCCGGACTGAAGAACCTGCCAACGATTACTGACATGTCGTCTGCTGTCACTGCATATGATTCTGTCACCATTGAAAGAATGGTGGAGGATTATATGAGTGACAGCATCCTAGTAGGCACGTCAGACAGTCCGTACGTATACTGGCAGGAAAAAGAGGCAATTTGGAGGCTCTTGCAGAAACTGGCTTTATTTTACCTAAGTTGCCCCCCCCTCCAGTGTGTACTCCGAAAGAGTGTTTAGTGCAGCCGGTCACCTTGTCAGTGATCGGCGTACGAAGTTACTTCCACAAAATGTGGAGAAGATGATGTTCATCAAAATAAATTATAATCAATTCCTCCGTGGTGACTTTCACCAGCAATTGCCTCCAGAAAGTGCTCAGGGACCTGAGATGGTGGATTCCAGCTGGGACGAATTAATACTCTGTGAGGAGGTGGATGTACACAGTGAAAGGGGTGATGAATCGGACGATGAGGAGGAGGTGGACATCTTGCCTCTGTAGAGACAGTTTGTGCAACGAGAGATTGATTACTTCTTTTTTGGTGGGGGCCCAAACCAACCAGTCATTTCAGCCACAGTTGTGTGGCAGACCCTGTGGCTGAAATGATGGGTTTGTCAATGTGTACATGTCCTGTTTATAAAACATAAGGGTGGGTGGGAGGGCTCAAGAACTATTCCATCTTGCACCTCTTTTTTTTTAATTTTTGCATCATGTGATGTTTGGGGCTAATTTTTTTAAGTGCCATCCTGTCTGACACTGCAGTGCCACTCCTAGATGGGCCAGGTGTTTGTGCTGCCCACTTGGGTCGCTTAGCTTAGTCATCCAGCGACTTCGGTGCAAATTTTAGGACTAAAAATAATATTGTGAGGTGTTCAGAATAGACTGGAAATGAGTGGAAATTATGGTTATTGAGGTTAATAATACTATAGGATCAAAATTACCCCCAAATTCTATGATTTAAGCTGTTTTTGAGGGGTTTTTGAAAAAAAACACCCAAATTCAAAATGCATCTGAATCTGACAAAAATTCGAAAGGGAGGTTTTGCCAAAACGCGTCCGAATCCAAAACACGACAGCAGAACCGAATCCAAAACCAAAACACAAAACTCGAAAAGTGTCCGGTGCACATCTCTAATCTGTATATATTACACCTACTATAATGATGACTTGTACCATATGCTGTCAGTGCACCTCTGCACTTTTCTCTGCCGTAATGTACTGCACTGTATGCCAATTTCACGTCTGACTTTGCATCTGCTCCTGTAAGAGGATTTAAGATCTCAGAGGTTGTGATATGAGAAGAGCGATCAGAGGATTAGGAAAGCAGAGAGCATAAGTGGAGGAAGGACTGAGGCAATGTGACCGGCGTGATTAGGAGCTCATGCCGTCCATTGCATTTATATTTATTTTTACAAACAACACACATAATATATACGGCAGAGCTTTATTGCCCATATCACTTACTGAACAGATACTGTAGGGACAGGCATTGATATAACGGATGCTTGTATATAGAGATATACTCTGAGCAGCTATAGTATTACAATCACATGCCTGTAGGTTCCTCTTGTGCTTCCAAAACAGCTACTGTATGACCCATTTGGCCATGGACTCCACATCTGAACGTGTCCTGTAGTATCTGGCAGCAGATCCTATAAGTCTGCTAAGCTGTGAGGTGGGGCCTGCATGGCTCATACTTGATTTTCCAGCACATCCTTTAGCTGCTCGATTGCATTGACACCTGGAGAATTTGAAGGCCAAGTCAACACCTTGAACTCTTTATCATGTTCCTCAAACCATTCATGAAGAATGTTTGTAGTGTGGAAGGTGGATTATCTTGCTGACAGATGCAACTGCCATCAGGAAATATTGTTGCCATGAAGGAGTGTACTTGGTCTACAACAATGTTCAGGTAGGTGGTACATGTCAAAGTAACAACCACATGAATGCCAGAATCCAAGGTTTCCCAGCAGAACATTGCCCAAAGCATCACACTGCTTCCACCATGTCCCACCTTCTTCCCATAGTGCATTCTAGTGACATCTCTTCCCCAGGTAAATGACACACATGCTCCTGGCCATCCATACATTTTGGGACAAACAGTCTCTGAATTTAAATGAAATAGAGTTTGGAGTGCAATTAGGTGAGTGCAAAGCAAATATGTTTTTTTTATATTTAAATAATGTGGTCAAATAGCTCAGACACCACAGATAGTTGAGTACCGTCATCGTTGTCTTTTTATATGGAGTATAAGGGTCCTAGGCTGATAGCTGAGAGTCTCCTTTATAAAGTGGTACCAGACTTTTGAAAATTGGCCCTGGTGAACCGGATATATGTGACTTCAAAGCAGTGGTTCCCATCCGAGCCTGTTAATTGCTTTTCCCAGCCAGATATCTCGGGTTTTGCCTGACTTAGCGTTTTTCTGAGGATATTCCCCAAGAGCTGGGACTTTCTTCTTTTGGTGGACACTGGCAGCTTCTCTCTACTATGCCCAGAACCAGAGATATCTGCCTTCCAGCAGCTGGTCCCTGCTCCAGCTCCACATGCCTGGTATGCAGTTTTATATTTTCATTGGTGGATTGCTCTGGCTCCTGAACTCTGATCCCCAAGTCCCCAGAACCTCCTGAGATGTGGGACTATCTAGTTTTTTATCCCATTGTAAGCTAAGAAATTTATTTCCAGGAACTGGAGATATCTGCAGTCAAGCAAGCTGCCCTCCCACCAGAAAATGATGAATATTAAGCCCACTCCACTATACATACCTCCCCAGTGTAATAAACACCCCCTACCACCCTGGAAGTCATGTACCAGGGCTCCTTCATTCAGTCCAATGTCCCATTCTACAGTTTAGTGTTCTTTTTCTTCCCCCATCTCCCACTATCTGTGCAGTAAAGGAGTAATTATCAGAAATTACTGCTCCAGATCCAACATGCTGAGTGGAAGATAGAACACCCCGTGCCATCCCCGTAACATCAAAGCTGCCGCTGATAGCACCCCCAACCCCTACCGCTGGAGGATGGGTAGGGGCCCAGTGCATTGCTTTGCCCAGGGGCCTACACTGTTAAGATGGCCCTGAGTACCGTGGATCTGAGGTGACTTTCATGAATATGAGAGAAGTTTAAATAAAAATAAATCACTGATAAGAGGGGTGAGGGAGGTGGAGAAAGCGGATTAACCATTTGACCCTTGTTTATCCCCAAAAAACATTGATTGCATGTTTGTCTGAATGAGCCATAATGACTATATAAATGGCTAAAAAAGATATGAAAAATTACAATAATAGGAAACATTTATTAAATGACTGAGAAATATAACGTTACACAGTTATGAGACGATTGACCTTAATTACAACACTGGTATTGCTGTTATTAGATGTGTACTTACACATTGTAGCTTCAGTTGTGGCAAACAGCACCTCTTGGCATGGCAGGTACTGGGGGACTTGAGTGTGCCAAGCATCTGTCTTGTTAAAATTTGCATTTCATTCACATAAACAGAACTACTGGAAGCAACAATATTAGTGTGCTAGATGGCACCGATCAATTTGATGCACAAAATTTGTACATCTGTGTGACGGAGTCTGAATCTGTATATGAAATGCTACATCTGTGACTTGTACATGTTTAAAACCAGCGGCAGCTCCTACCTGTTTTGGGTATGGGTGCTGCCGCTATCCATGCCCGGAGTGGAGAAGGTGTGGAGACAGCCACGTCCCGGCATCTGCATAATGTATCTGTCAGGCGTCGGGACAATCGCATGCGCACAAGAGGCCTCAGGACTGCGCATGTGCAAAACTCCGGCCTCTATGAACTGCATCGTCTGCAGCCCATAGAAGTCAGCTGGGGCTGACGATCACTCAGGGAGTGACTTCCTACTGGAAGTACGCTCTGTACTAATTGCAGCCCACACTGGCAGTCCCAGAGGGAGGAAACACCTCCCAATGGAACTCCCTGTCCTGCGGGTGATTGGCAGGTATCATTTCCAATAGGAAAAGCCAGTGCTGTCACAGACTGCAACTGGCTCAGCTGGGCCTAGTAAAGTGGTGGATATTACGGAGGGGGGGGGGGAGTAGCTGCAGTTCCTGTGCAGTTAAAGTCACCATCCAGCATCTCTACTACACTGTGAGTTGTCTGCTGCCACATCTGCAATGCACGTATTAAGACATCAAATTGGAAGAAAAAGATGGCACGCTACACATTTTGGAGCAGATCAGTCTCATCTCGCAACGTATGGTGTATAGGCATTAGGTGTATGAGAGGGTTGGTTACATAATCCTGACAGTCGGGATCCTGACAGTCTGAATACCCACAGATGGATCCTGGTGGTCACTTACCTGGTGGTAAGTATTTTAACCCTATCCCTAACCTTAACCTTTGCCTCCCACGGCCTAACCCTAACCTCTCCTACCCCTGCAGATGAATTCTAACCCTCCCCTAGTATCTAACCCTATCCCCGAGGTCACTCCTTCCCCCCGCGGATCCGTCGGCATCATCTGTACATATAACATTATAATACAGTAAGTACTTTAATTATAGCTAGAATGTCCGCACATTTATACAATAGTACACACACATATTTTATTGTGCATTGCAGTCTTGGGCATCTGAAATTAATTACTCTAAACTAATAATTAAAACAGCCCTGGAAAAAATATTCAAAAATCCTGATTTTTCTATCCTTTCATTCTTGAAACCACAGATTTGGATTGGGAAGCGGAAAAGACAACAATTAAGTACAGATGTTAAACACTTTAGAGATAAGTGATTGTTAGAAGTAGCGCCCATATTCTTGCTGATTACTATAGAGGAGTGGGCAGGTCTGGTCAACTGTTGTCAAGTAAAATATAGTCAGGGTGAAAATGACTTATCTATTTAAAGGGAGAAGGGGAGGAGGGGCTATACTGCACACCCTAATTTTAAACATAAGAGGTGCTACCTTGCTGAGACTTGTAGTACCACGTTTAAAAAAAAAAAGCAAAATGCATGAATTTAGCATGGAGTAAAATTAAGGTTATTAGCACAATTTTGGCCAAACATGTCGGCCCGCCTAGCACGTCACAGTGTCCTTAAAAAACACCTAAGAGCAGGTGGGTGGGGTCCAGGTAGAAGGGTCTCACCTTCAAGTGTACATACATACACAATTACAGAGTAAAAGGGGAAGGTGGGGGATGGCTGGACTGCACATCCTAATTTTAAACATAAGAGGTGTTTCCTTGCTGAGACCTGTAGTGCTGCACAGAAAATAGGAAAATGCAGATGCACACTAAACACTAAGAACACTGGAAAACAAAACCATTATAATAAACTCTACAATTAAACATGGAGTAAAATTAAGGATCTTAGCACAATTTTGGTCAAAAATGAACCTCAATTTTATTCCATATTAAATTGTAGAGTTTATTATAATTGTTTTGATTACTAATGTTCTTACTGCTTAGAGTGTGCACCTGCATTTTCCATTTTTTAAGGTTCACCTATTTTACAGAGTTGGAGGAAATTGCACACAAGAAAGTGGAACACATACACATATTTATTTTACGATAGCCATATCTATACAAAACTCTGTACTATGTATACTGACATACTGTACAATAGTTCTGGACTTCCGTCTCCTGGGAGCTGACAGTACATCACTATTTGCTCTAGCCCAGATGATAACTTCTCCATCTCCGTAGTTCTCCATGGACCAAACCTCCACCACATCTCATTTAAATAAACCGAGTAAGCAAACATCACTCAGAATAAAGTCAACATAATACAAGTGTTCATAGCAGGAAAAAAGTAATGTGCAAAAAAACAATTACATTGATATCCGGAATGTCACCAGTCTTGCCATACAGAAGGACTTGGTCTATGTGGCCCTTACACAAAATTGAACCCAATTCTGTATATAGAGGGCTAGATGTATTAAAATACATCGCCATCCCTCGCCGCCCACCGCAGCGATGTACTAACATATGCGATCAACATCGCAATGCGGTATATTAGGCCCCCGGCAATGTTGGCGGTGAGGTCAGCTTGGGTCTCCGTCACCTCCCAGACCTGGGAGGTGACTTGTGCAGGGAGTCCACGGGGTCCTCCTCCTCCCCCCTGCAGCTGGAAGGACAAACAGCTGTGCTGCGGGGGAGGATGAGGTGGGAGCCTCACCAGGAGGCTTACTGGATGGAGGTATGCGGCGGGGGGAGGGTCATCGTGAGTGGAGCGGGGTGACGGCAGCAGCGGGATGCAGTTAGAAGCCTTTAGGCTTCTAAAGGGTATCGCCACAAAAAGATGGCCATACCCTCGGGGTCGAAAACCCGGTAGCTGGGGGTTAGTACTAGGGAGGCCAATCCCGGGACCGGCGGGATCGTGGGATTTAGGCTCAAAAATGTCCGGGATTCAATGAGGGATCAGCATTGAGCGTGACGTGCAGTGAGAGGTCAAGCTGCGCCGTCACCTGCCACTGACAGCCGCAGAGGGAGAGAAGATGATGTGTCCCACCCGCACGCGAGATATGGTGAGTTATGTGTGCAGGGTGAGGGGACGGCCACATAGGGAAAAGCCATTCCTGGGATTGGCCTCCCTAGTTAGTACATATGAAAATGTGGTAAAACCCACGAAAACGGGGGGGGGGGGGGGGTTTACCGCATTTTACCTTTAGTACATCCCGCCCAGAGTCTTTGCACAACCCGCCACCCGCACCTCCACCGCATCCCGCCGCCACCAACGCCCGCACCTCTGCCGCGCCCACACAGTGATGACAGCGGATCCAGTGACGGATCCGCTGGTCAATCACTGTGGCCTCATTGACAGGGGCGTGCTTTCATGGGTTGAAAGCACGTCCCTGTATGAAAGCGGCACTTCTAATGGTGCCGCTTTCCTATGTATTTTCAATGGGCTTTTACTGCCCGTGGCTTGGCCCCGACCGTGCCCGCCCCCCCACTCCCACACCTTTCCCGTTGACACTGGGAGGCCCCACGATCGATGCCTTCCAACCCCATTTACAGAGTAATAATGATTAGATTAATATAAAGGAGATACTTATGACACAGAATATGTGTCATAAGTATCTTCTTTGTATTATTTTAATCATTAATGACAGGGGAGGCACTGCCTCCTACCTCCCCTGACTGCACGTTCCTGGTGGCTATTCAAATTTGGGTTCGGTGTGAATTACCAATGGCTGGGATGCCGGCCGTCAGTATATCGACAGCGGCATCCTGGCCACCACTAGGCCTTGTGGGCACGGTGGCTTACTGCACTTGCCACAGGTTATATTCTCCATCTGTGGGTGGGGTGTAGTACGGGTGACCGGCGGTCTCCTGACCGCCGGTCACCTTACCGACGCCGGGATCCCGGCAGCATACCGACGCCGGGATCCCCCGGCGGGAAGGGGCGAGTGCAGCAAGCCCCTTGCGGGCTCGCTGCGCTCGCCACGCTGCGGGCTCGGTGGCGACCTGCGGTCGCCACGGGTTCTATTCCCACTCTATGGGTGTCGTGGACACCCACGAGTGGAAATAGTCCCTGTTGGTCGGCATGCCGACCATCGGGATAGTGAGCCGTCGGGCTCACGGAGGAGGTCATGTGACTGTCGGTCAGCCGACCGGCGGTCACATGACTACCACCCCTGTGGGTGTCGTGGACACCTATAGAGGAAGAATCACCTACCTCGCCAGTATTCCGGCGCAAGCATTGTACCACTGTGCGGGATTCTGGCATCAGCATTGTGATTGCCAGGTTCCCGTGCAGCGATATGTTATCCGCTTCCCTCAAATTTTAACCGCTGCGTCATTTTTCTGTTATGCAATCTAAACATTGTTAATTCTGTCTTAAAAAACTACCCATACCACTGCATTCATTAAATTACCTTTGAAAAAGCTTCAGTGCTAGCAGCGAAATGCGTCAGTGGTACTACTGGTCACCGCCACACGACTGGAAGCTGCTCCGTGTGGGCCCGGACCAAACTCTGGACCCAAAAACAAGCATTGCAGATGGACAGCTTCGCTTTGCAATGGTAGACTGGACTTCACTCCACAACAAAAAGGCACCATACTCTGGTGAGGACCCTGGAATTTTGATCTTGTCATCGTACATAAGGGACTAACCTCCACCGGTGATCCTGTGGTAACATCTTCTTTTTTGGACTGTGCAATCAGTTCTTATGAATGTTTATTGTCCAGCTTAATTCTGCAGTCCAGTTCAAATGACTAGAAACAGGCATTAGCCATTGCGCAGCGGAATATTGGTGACCACGAGTTTTATATCCATTGTCATAACATTTTTATAGTGTCATTGTGTATTGTTATTTTTCGTTATTGTTTTTTATTACATTTTTTCATTCAATCCATCTGGTTTTTAACTTTATAAATTATTAGCGCGTATTCTTTCTTCCATTGTATTTTTTAGAGATGAGATTACCCTACCCGAATTTAGGGCTTAGGAATCGACTCATTTCCCGGCTCAGGTATTCCGCCAACTTCGGATCCCAGAACGAGGCAAAATGTCATCTTCACTGGGCCGAATCTCACATGTTTGGTATTACATATAAAAGTCCCTTCCTCATGATCGGGCGCCATTTCACACAGGACATCAGAGGGAGGGGGCTGCTGCACTGTGAGGCACTGTCTGAAATGAGGGGGGGGGGAGGACGAACAATGCCACTAGGAGCACTGGGGCTATGTAGTATTAAAAAAAAAATTGCCATAGGGTGCCACTGACATAGCAACACTGGGAGGCACTGTGTGTTATGCAGGCATTGTGGCCATTTTGTCCCAAACACACTGGAAAGTGGGTGTGACCATGCATCAGGGGTGTGGCCACATGTCACAGGCTGTGGCCTCGCATTATGACCCATCTAAGCATGACAACCAAGCAGAGCATGAGGACGCACTCACTTACAGAGCGTGGAGATGGCCAGTTCAGCCGTGGCTTAGGAGAGAGAATTGACTGCATAGGAAAGGAATGAGTTAAACATCTTGTGAGGGGTGGACCTAGCTGTGAGGAAAGTACAGCCTTTGGAAAAAGGGGAGGGTTTAATATATATAGGGAAGGCTAGGCCATTTTGCTCTCTCTTGTTGGTGAATTGCCTTTGGAGTGGGTGAGTGCTGCACAGCAGAGCTCCCCATTTTTGGTTAGTGCGAGATGACTGAATTATATTGTGTAGCTCTTCCCTTCATTCCCATTTATCACGATGACTGCCCGCCCTCGACGTTCCGCCGGGACCCCAGCTCGGTACCGCGCTTCTGGCGGGGGAGCTGGGCCCGAGGAAGGTGTGGCTGGCCTGGAGGACAGGGCTCCGTCCCCAGGGGCCTCCACAGGCTCGGGCAGGGACGCAGGGCAGCGGACCAGGTCAGACTCGCTGCTTGGGGTCAGGCCGGCTTTGCCGGGCGGGCGCGGGCGGCGGGGTAGGCCGGAGGTCCGGTCAGGCCGCCCGGAGGTGGAAGGGCAGCAGCCCTCACCTCCGAGCGCAGCGGAAGAGGCAGCGGTGTCGGGTGCCCGCGGGCGCGCGCATGCGCGCCGCGGTGGAGCCGTTCCCGGCTCCTATCACTTCCCCCTTGCCGAGGCCGAGTGGAGGTGCCAGGCGGGGGGGGAGGGCCGGGCGGAGGACGGCTGTTAGCCGCGCGAGGCTTGTCGAGGGGCCTCGCGCGGCAGTTGATCAAGGGAATGCGGCCGGGAGCTCGTTGGCGGGAAGCAGTGGGACGCGCGCACGAGGTGCGCCCACGCACGCCCCCGGCGGCGCCGTTCGCGCACGTGTGCGCGTAGCAGCGCCGCTAGCCTCCTTGTCTCCACAGGTCACTCCCCGGCAGCCGGAGTCCGGCGGGGGGCAGGGGGGGAGGAGATGCAGCCCACAGTTAGGAGCCAGTAGGGCTGCACAGCAGGTGGCAGGAGCGGCACTTGAGGTCTTAGCAGCGGGAAGAGACGGGGCGCGTGCTCACTGCAGGCGGCACAGTTCGCGCACGTGTGTGCGCAGCGGCGCCGCATGTCTCTCTGTCTCCCTAGCTCACTCCCCTGGAGCCAGAACCGAGCGGCATGTGGGGGAGGAGGGGGGACAGGGAATGGATAAGTGCAGTCGGTATCGGCCGCAGGGCTGCTACACTTGTTAACCGGTCTCGCCGCGGCTCCCTCACAGCGGCCGGAGATAGCTCCGGTCTGCAGGGGGACGGGGCGAGCCTAGAGGTAGAAAGCGAGGGCAGCGCTGGCACCGACGGCCAGTCCCCCGGTAGAGGCGGAGTTTGGTGGGGGACTGGTTCGCAAGGGGTCAGGGGCGCCCCCTTTTCCCCGCCGGGGCAGCGGGCGTCGGGTTCCCGGTTGACGCCTGTCGGGCGTCGAGCGGGTAGTCGCGTTTTGGGGCGGTCAGGACACCTCCGGAACACTGGCGTTGGCCCTGGCCACGGTGGTGGCGGCATTGGGACCACTGGCTGCGGCTGCATCCCCGGGGGTAGCTGCAAGCTCCAGCATGCCTGCGGTGGCAAGCGGGTCTGGTGGGCGGACGGTGTCGGCGGCGCAGCGAGTTGCCCGCGCCTGCCGGGAGCTCGGGGCGGCCGCCGCGGAACTAGATCATTGTCCTGGACAGGACGGTCATGGTCGCGCGGCGGAGGCGCCCCCCTCACGAGTTGCTCGGCATGCGCCGCGACTGCTTGCTGGGTCCTTCGCTCCTTTCTCTTCTACAGATGATCGCGGTGAAGTGGAAATGGCGGAGTCCGAGGAGGAAGACGTCGGTTTTGCCACACCGGAGGATTCCGTGTCGGGGCAGTCGACGACATCAGGTGAGGTGGTACAGTCGGTATCGGGCTCCTCCACGAGCTCTAGTTCTCGCAGCTTTTCCTCTTCCTCCTCTTCCTCTTCTCTGTCGTCGCCGACGTCCGAAGTCAGTAGTACGACTAGGGCGAAGAGGCGTGCGACGAAATTCGCCAAGAGGGCGGCGGGTCAGCAGAAGAGGCGTAAGAGGCGCAAGCGGCTTAGCGAGGAAGCTCGCAGGGCCATGAAGTGCCACGATTTGCCCGGGGTTGTTCGCTGCGACTACACTGCCGTAATGCGGGGGCTGAGGGATAGCTGCCGTAGGAAGATTCGCAGGGGGGACTTCGTTGATGTGTTCGTCTTGACAAAGGACGCGAAGAAGGAGTATAAGTCGGCGGCAGCAAAGAAGGGCATCGGGGCCGAGGCCTTCCGTACCTTCGACAACTGGCTAGCCGGGTTTTGGGTCTTCGCGGCTTGTTACCTGGAAGATAGGCCGGACGAGCACATGAACATCGTTCGGTACCTGCATCTCATACACGACATGCAGCGCACATCGTCGGGCTCTGAGTGGCGTAGGTATGACCAGGAGTTCAGGGAGAAGCAGGACGGGCTACAGGTCATGGACTTTGGGTGCAAGGACGTCGAAGTCTGGCTCAAAGTCACTCGGGCTTCGCAACAGGCTAAGAAGCCCCGGAACGCGGGGGCGGACGTGCACCGCGCGGGGTCGTCCGCCCAGGGGTCCGGCGCGGACGGCGGAGCAGCCAAGCCAGGTAGGTCGGCCGTCCGTGCAGGGGGGCAAGCTGCCACAAAAGGAAAATGTTTCGCGTTTAACAACGCGGCCTGTTCCTTCGGCAAGCAGTGTCGTTTTCGACATTTGTGCTTGCAATGTGGCGGATCCCACCCAGCCTCCTCCTGCTTCAAAGGCAGTCGTCAGGGTGCCGGGGTAAGCAAACTTACCCAAGACAGGCCGCGGGCGGGAGCGCTCCGCAGAGCTCCAACGCCAATTAATTTGGATACGATGGGCAAGTGGTTGGATTGGTATCCAAATAGGGAGGATGCGAATTTTCTGCTTTCCGGTTTTCGTTTTGGTTTTCGCTTGCCTGTTGCGAGCGAGTTGTCGGTTCGGGCCCAGCGGAACCTCCAGTCTCCCGGAGCCTTGCCGTCGGTGCTGCGGGAGAAAGTGGATAAGGAGGTCAGGTTGGGCAGGATGGAGGGACCGTTTATTTCACCCCCGGTGGATGGTTTGGTCATCTCTCCAGTGGGGGTGGTTCCCAAGAAGACTCCAGGCGCTTTTCGGCTCATTCAGCATCTTTCTTACCCGTCGGGGGCGTCGGTCAATGACGCGATACCGCCGGCTCATTGCTCGGTGGTGTATCAGTCGTTTGACGAGGCGTTGGAGCTGGTCCGCAGTTACGGGACTGGAGCCCTCATGGCTAAGATTGATGTTGAGTCCGCTTTTCGGTTGCTGCCGTTGCATCCGGACTCATTCCGTTTTATGGGTTTTCGGATTGGAGCGGAGTATTTCATCGACAAATGTTTGCCGATGGGATGTTCCGTTTCATGATCGTTTTTCGAACGGTTTAGCACGTTTTTACATTGGTGCGTGGAGTCTTCGTCAGGGGGTCACGGGGTCGCACATTACCTCGATGACTTCCTGTGTGCGGGTTCGGCAATTTCACCGCGGTGCGGCGACTTGCTTTTCAGCATCCGAGCTCTGTTTTTCCATTTCGGCGTTCCCGTGGCCGAGGATAAAACAGAGGGACCGGCCTCCTGTTTGTCATTTTTGGGGATTGAGATTGACACGGTGGCGGGATCGTGTCGACTGCCTCGGGACAAGGTGGTGAAGCTCCGCGACGATATTTGCCGGTTCGAGGGGTCGCGTAAAGTCACGCTGCGGCAGGCGCAGTCCTTGCTGGGCATGTTGAACTTTGCTTGTCGGGTAATACCGATGGGCAGGGTTTTCTGCCGGAAGCTAGAAAGGGCGACTGCGGGGTGTGCCAGACCACACCATTTCGTGCGCCTGTCCTCTGAGATTAAGAGGGATTTGGCCGTATGGGCCTCGTTCCTGGAGGACTTCAACGGGGTGTGTATATGGCAGGCCCCAACGGTCGACAGCGCTAGGTTGCAGCTGTTCACCGACGCAGCGGGTGCCTCTGGATTCGGTTGCTATCTGGAGGGATCTTGGTGCGCGGCCTCGTGGCCGGCGGAATGGCATCGCGAGGGCTTAACTAAGGACCTTTTGCTTCTTTAGCTTTTCCCCATTATGGAGGCGCTGGAGGTCTGGGGCGATCGGCTGGCTCATCGCAGCATCTTGTTTAGATGTGACAATCTGGGCGTGGTGCATGCGATAAATAACCAGAGGGCAAAGTCGGTGGTAGTTCTGCGGGTGCTGGGTCAGTTGCTATTGACATGCCTACGTAGGAACATGTGGTTCCGCGCGCAGCATGTGCCTGGTCTGGAGAACGGGATTGCCGACGCTTTGTCACGAGGGCAGTGGGAAAGGTTTTGTTTGTTGGCTCCCGAGGCCGACGAGCATGGTTTTCATTGCCCCGGTTATGTCTGGCAGGTGATCGGGCCGGACTGGAGGGTCTAGCGTTGTGGTCAGTCACGCCAACCACGCTGAAGGCCTACGGGCAAGCTTGGAGAGAGTGGGAGGAGTTTGTTCAAGGACGACATCAACAAGGTAAGAGCGGGCATCGGATGATGCTTTCTTTTATTTGGCAGCTGTACGTTTCGGGTAGGTCCAGAGCGGTGGTATCCCGGTACTTGGCTGGTATTTCGTTTTTCAGCAAAATCAAGGGCGTCCCTGACGAGACGAAAAGTGGGATTCTGCTGAAGGCAATGAAAGGATGGGCGCGCGTCGCGCCGGCGCCGCCTGACAAGAGGCGGCCCATTGAAGCGGCCTTGCTGCCGGCTGTCATCAGGGCGGTTGGAGGTATCGCGTCGTCCATGTTTGAGTCGCTGTTGTTCAGTTTGGCGTTCTCAATGGCTTACCACGGGGCCTTTAGGGTTTCGGAATTGGTAGCGCCTTCTAAGCGAGCAGATTCGCGCATGCTTGTCGGGGACGTGGTGGTGGGTGAGAGGTCCTTGCTATGCAGATTGCGTCGCTCTAAGACGGACCAAGTGGGGAGAGGTCGATGGGTCACCTTGGTTCCGGCATTTGAGGAGAGCATTTGCCCAGTAAGGTTGGCAGTGCAATATGAGGCAGTACGGCCCGACGGTCGGGGGTCATGGCTGCTGCATTATGACGGGCTGCCGGTGACGAAATATCAATTTCGTTGGATGCTGGGTCGCTGTCTGGCAAGCTTAGGCCTTCCACCCGCTGCTTTCGGGACACATTCCTTCCGCATAGGGGCTGCGACGTCGGCTGCGGCGGCGGGATTTTCCATGGCTGAAATCCAGGCGGTGGAAGTCGTCAAGTTACAGACGATATATTCGCCCCGTTGCATGAGATGTTGGCTTGCGCGTGGTTTCTTGTTTAATTATTGTCGTTATAATCTTGTTGTTACAGTTCAGTACGTTCTTGTATTGTGCGTTTGTCTGTCTTCCCGTTTTATCCTACTCAGGGATTAGCCACTCGCCGTTGCTGGCATGAGCCGGCAGCGGGGGTCTGGAGTTCTTTTGCGATTTTTTGCCTGACTTGACGGACTGAATTCTAATCCACAATTCGGCTGATCATTTATAATCAAAGTCCCTCAGCAGGTTTTTACGCTTTCACCTCCAGCTGAGTTCTTACATGTTTTTTCCCTTTTTATACCCCCCCCCCTCCCGTATAATTTCTTATTTTAATTTGATTTTTCCCATTGTGTGTTTATGTCCGCTTCAAATTGGCTAGAAGCTTGTGCAGATCGGCTAGGCCGTGACTTCTGCAATAAACGAAAGCTAAATTTTTCTTTTTGGCAGATCCTTCAGGTTAATGCAGATGTTTCCTAGGCATTTAATAAATAATGGTATAGATCATTAGTAACCAATTTTACCCCCTTTTCCTCCTCTTCAGGTTGTTTTGAAGATGACTTGGCGATTTGGGTGGTTGGCCACTCTTATGTGTATTGGGCCTCCAAGTTTTTGGCCTCGGAGGGGGCTCAGATGTTTCCTAGGGCTCAGGGAGTTCGTTGGCTTGGTTGGCGAGGATTGATGTGGAAAGATCTGAGGAGTAGACTTGTCAGTCAGGCCAGCAAGCATGGAGTCCCTAGGGTGCTGGTTGTCCATCTAGGTGGCAACGACCTGGGGAAGAGGACACCTTTGGAGTTGCGGTGGGCCATGATACAGGATCTGGCAAGTGTGGCCGCAGCATGGACCAATTGCGTATTGGTGTTCTCCTTGATGGTGCCAAGGTTGAGTTGGCGAGGTGTGGCGGACGGTCGCATGATTGATGAGGCCAGAAAGAAGGTGAATGGGGTGGTGGCGAAGTGGGTGTTGTCCCACGGAGGCAAAGTAGTTCGCCACCCTAGGATTCGGTTCCGAGACAGTCACCTTTTTCGGCCTGATGGTGTGCATCTATCCAATGAGGGGATGATGCTTTTCCTGGAGGATCTGTGTCTAGTGTTGCAGGAGTTAGGGTGAGGTTATGGTGGCGGTGCGAAGACTCTGGGGAAGAGTCTTTCGCTGTTGGCGGAAAAGAACGGCAGTTTGTAGTTGTATGGTAAGCTGTAGTGATTTACAGTTTGGTGTGGTTTAGGTGCACTCACCTCCATCGACTTATTGCCCGCTTGACCACCCGTCCGGGAGGCAGCGGCAGGGCACCCATCAGGGTGGGTAGTCACTGTGGGGGTTGAGTTGTCACCTATTACCGATTTTGATAGTTTGTAGTTAAATTAGGATGTTTTCGAATTTTAGCATTTTAAGGTTAACGTTAGTTTAATAGAGCCGTTCTTTCTTCTGCCACCATATGCCGGCTGAATCGGCATCTTAACAAAGTTTTCATTTACAGGTTTGCTATGGTTAGGGTCAAATAAATAGCTAGCAATTTTTCTGCCAAATTCAAGTCTCCGTGTCTTTATTTCTTGGTATTAGAGGTAACGAATGCTTTACTTTGAATGAAGGGGTCCACCAAATATCACTAGGATGTTTAAGAGAGAGAATTGACTGCATAGGAAAGGAATGAGTTAAACATCTTGTGAGGGGTGGACCTAGCTGTGAGGAAAGTACAGCCTTTGGAAAAAGGGGAGGGTTTAATATATATAGGGAAGGCTAGGCCATTTTGCTCTCTCTTGTTGGTGAATTGCCTTCCCGCCCTCCCGCCCTGTTGGTAGAGGTTCTGGCACGGAGTGCCTTGGCGTTGAATTGTTGGCTGGGTTTATCGTTGGGTATTTATTGGCGGAAAAGAACGGCAGTCTGTAGTTGTATGGTAAGCTGTAGTGATTTACAGTTTGGTGTGGTTTAGGTGCACTCACCTCCATCGACTTATTGGCCGCTTGACCACCCGTCCAGGAGGCAGCGGCAGGGCACCCATCAGGGTGGGTAGTCACTGTGGGGGTTGAGTTGTCACCTATTACCGATTTTGATAGTTTGTAGTTAAATTAGGATGTTTTCGAATTTTAGCATTTTAAGGTTAGCGTTAGTTTAATAGAGCCGTTCTTTTTTCTGCCACCATATGCCGGCTGAATCGGCATCTTAACAAAGTTTTCATTTACAGGTTTGCTATGGTTAGGGTCAAATAAATAGCTAGCAATTTTTCTGCAAAATTCAAGTCTCCGTGTCTTTATTTCTTGGTATTAGAGGTAACGAATGCTTTACTTTGAATGAAGGGGTCCACCAAATATCACTAGGATGTTTATGCAAATTAATACTAATGAATTCTCCAGCATTTTGGTTCTGCCCACAGAATGTCTCGTCCCACTCTGTGTGGGCAATGGGAACACATTAAGTATTGAGCCACATTCATTTCTATAAATGGTCAAATGTCATTAATGATAATAATTTTTAAAAAAAATCCTTGTGCATTCCCGTGGCAAAGGAGTCTGTGGAACTGTTCTCAATTTACCTCATTAAGAAGTATTTGCTAAAATTACTCAAAGGTGCAAATCTGCACTAAAGCTATGGCACCATGAAGTATGCAATCTGCTTTTCAGTATAGTGTAAAGTGTAAACTCCCCTGAGTGGTTGCTATGATTTCAGTGCAAATTTGCACCATCAGGCAATGGTGGTCATTTCGAGTTGTTCGCTCGCTAGCAGTTTTTAGCAGCTGTGCAAACGCTATGCCGGTGCCCACTGGGAGTGTATTTTAGCTTAGCAGAAGTGCAACAAAAGGATCGCAGAGCAGCTATAATGTTTTTTTGTGCAGTTTCAGAGTAGCTTCAGACCTACAGTACTCAGCACTTGCGATCACTTCAGACCATTCAGTTCCTGATTTGATGTCACAAACACGCCCTGCGTTCGCCCAGCCACGCCTGCATTTTCCCTGGCACGCCTGCGTTTTTCCGAACACTCCCTGAAAACGGTCAGTTGCCACCCAGAAACGCCCACTTCCTGTCAATCACTCTGCGGCAGCCAGCGCGACTGAAAAGCATCGCTAGACCCTATGTGAAACTACATCGTTCGTTGTAATAGTACGTTGCGCGTGCGCGTTGCACGTGCACATTGCGCCGCATACGCAGAAGTGCCTTTTTTTGCCTCATCGCTGCACAGGAAACGAATGCAGCTAGCGATCAACTCGGAATGACCACCAATGTTAGTACATAACTTTTAGGGGTAAATTTACTAAAGCTTCTAAAACAAAGAATTGGTTGCTGTGGGTAATATCACCAATTCTCTGTTTTAGAAGCTTTTGTAAATTAAATTTACCCCTTACTGTCTATATAACATTTTGATAAAAGAAATACAACTCATGAAGAAAAACTGATAAAAGGTACAATATAATACAACCAGATGGAACACATTTGTTAAAGTAAGCTGTTGTGTTATACAGTTATACTCCAACAAAACCTATATTTTACGAGCATCTAGCAAACGTTCCTGAAGACAAAACGTCTTTTGTAAGATTTACATAGACGTTTAGACCAAGTACTGTATTATGTTTCTCCAGGGACGCGGCGTTGAAAGAGCACGTGTGGATTATACTGATTTCCCTACCTTAGGAGCTAGATAAAATGTTCTACAACACATTTAGAGTAATGTCTTCTTATCAATGTGATAACCTTACAGCTACTGTTCTCCGAAGCTCCAGCACAATTTACTACCTCCCAGCCTATCAAAAATATATATATTTTGTAACGGTTTCGGCGTTTGGTTTTTGAATTGACCACTTTGAACTGCAGTGGTGGAAATTAGCATCAAAGGTACCTGGGCTGATAAGACACATAACTATTGACACTAGTATTAGTGAGAGTTCAGGTTATAATGGGCAGTATGACAAGCGAAAGAGTGACAACGCTATAAAATGGATATATAACAGCACAGACACGTCAAGTAAAGTGTTCCCCTGATTTTTCACACTGTCAGCTGACAGCAGATGGATTATCCGGGAAAACGTGACCTTACTGTTTTTCTGTTGTTCTGTTTTCTCTGTATATCCCCTGCTACTGTATGTATTTGTAGCCGACAAGCTGTTGATAGGCAGTTCACCTTGTTTTAATAGCTTTCAAAAAGCTTGTTAATAAGAAAAATAAAGAAATATTTTAGTTTGTGCAGAAATCCCTCAAGGCGTAAAATTTAGGATTCCACCTTTGTTTAGGGAGAAAATGTAAAGCCTGGTACATACTATGCACCTCACTCCGCAGATCGGAGTAATGCCCCGATCCACGGAACGTTTATCTGTCATGGACCAGGGACTAACCTCCGGTGATGGTCTTCGGAGGCTCTCTGTCAGATGGTTAGCGCTGCGGCGGTGGAGGTCTGTGAGGGCCGCTGGTGTGCTGCAGCTGAGATGGAGCTGGTGGCTGTGCGGTCTGCTGTCACCGGAGCACTGTGCAGGGAGGCTGTCTGTGTCATTGGCATTTCTATTATGGGTGCAGTGTGTGCGAGGCACACGGGCCCCCATGCCAGGGGGGCCCACCCCGCACACACTGCACCCATTTGCTTAATACTAACCTCTCTGAAGTCCCCCGTCGAAGCCATCCCTTTTCGGCAGCGCAATAGAGTTTGAACACTAGGGGGAACAAGGGCATTCAACAACTTTCTAATATACGATGAGAAAGTAAGGCAACGTGTTTCCTACTTCTAACGTCTACATTTGAAGGTTTCATTCAATTGCAGCATACATTTGTAGATGTTTTTTATATGTATCTCTTTCGTGCTCTGATTAATTTTAAAAAATGACATTGGAAACCTGTGTTTTACGTTAAGTGGTCTAGTACGCAGATAGTGGAATGTTCTCGAACATGGCGTGTAGAACACAAAGTCATATGCTGCATAGAGCAATACAAACACATTGATGTGATTCAAAACAGTTGTACGTTCTGAACAATAAAAACTCGCCTTTGGCAAAGAAAATGTAAATCATTTTGTATTGGGGTGTATGCTGTCACACCGAACCACCCATCAACCCAACGGTAGGAGGCTTCACTCCAGATTGAAAACAGATTGTTTTCTTGACTAATGGACAAAATAGGCCGGATAACTTGGCAGATCCAATCACATTATCTCATCTGTAGATACTATGCAGCGACAATGAAAAATACAGACTCTACACTTAATTCTTCCTTTATGTATAATTCAGTGTCAGCAACTGGAAAAAGTTGCTGCTGCATAAATAAGTAATAATAATACTGTAAATAGATTATTTAAAGGATGCAGGAAACTTAGTTCCTAAATTTGTTTAGTTCTAATAGTAAACCAACATTTAAGAATTGCCATAATAAAATAAACATCGGGTTATATTAATAAGTATAGTCTGATATAGCCACATGAGAATTGAATCATTTTTGCATATACAGATAGATAAATAGATACTGTTGATTAGATGATAGACAGACAGACAGACAGACAGACAGACAGACAGACAGACAGACAGATAGATAGATAGATAGATAGATAGATAGATAGATAGATAGATAGATAGATATTGTAGATTCGATAGATAGATAGATAGATAGAT
Organism: Pseudophryne corroboree; assembly: GCF_028390025.1. Classification (NCBI taxonomy): domain Eukaryota; kingdom Metazoa; phylum Chordata; class Amphibia; order Anura; family Myobatrachidae; genus Pseudophryne; species Pseudophryne corroboree. The sequence goes on from NC_086448.1 coordinate 809,720,533, forward strand.
AGATAGATAGATATATAGATAGATAGATACTGTAGATTCGATAGATAGATACTGTAGATTCGATAGATAGATAGATAGATAGATAGATAGATAGATAGATAGATAGATAGATAGATAGATAGATACTGTAGATTAGATAGATAGATAAATAGATAGATACTGTAGATTAGATAGATAGATACTGTAAATTCGATATATAGATAGATACTGTAGATTCGATAGATAGATAGATAGATAGATAGATAGATAGATAGATAGATAGATAGATAGATAGATACTGTAGATTAGATAGATAGATAAATAGATAGATACTGTAGATTAGATAGATAGATACTGTAAATTCGATATATAGATAGATACTGTAGATTCGATAGATAGATAGATAGATAGATAGATAGATAGATAGATAGATAGATAGATAGATAGATACTGTAGATTTGATAGATAGATAGATAGATAGATAGATAGATAGATAGATAGATAGATAGACAGATAAATACTGTAGATTAGATAGATAGATAAATAGATAGATACTGTAGATTAGATAGATAGATAGATAGATAGATAGATAGATAGATAGATAGATAGATAGATAGATAGATACTGTAGATTAGATAGATAGATAGATAGATAGATAGATAGATAGATAGATAGATACTGTAGATTAGATAGATAGATAGATAGATAGATAGATAGATAGATAGATAGATAGATAGATACTGTAGATTTGATAGATAGATAGATAGATAGATAGATAGATAGATAGATAGATAGATAGATAGATAGATAGATAGATACTATAGATTAGATAGATAGATAGATAGATAGATAGATAGATAGATAGATAGATAGATAATGTAGATTCGATAGATAGATAGATAGATAGATAGATAGATAGATAGATAGATAGATAGATAGAGAGATAGATAGATAGATAGATGCTGTAGATTAGATAGATAGATAGATAGATAGATAGACAGATAGATAGATAGATACTGTAGATTAGATAGATAGATAGATAGATAGATAGATAGATAGATAGATAGATAGATTAGAGATAGATAGTTAGATAGATAGATAGATAGATAGATAGACAGATATATCTATTTTTGTATATGGTTGTTGTTATGGTGACGGATTTGCGGAGCAGTGGTATGCGGAGCAGTGCCAAACTCAACGAATTTGTATTGCAAGTACGGGGTCCGGAGTCATGGGACTGTGTACATTGCTTATGTTCGGGCACCCTGCAGCAGAGTTGCCGACTTCTGGGCTGCTCTCTCCGGGAGAGAGCAGCCCGTCGGCTCAGCAGGGGGGGAAGCGGGCCTGAGATGTCGTGCAGGGGGCGGGCCAGAGTCGTAACGGGGGCGAACCAGAGGCGTAACGGGGGCGGGGCTTCTGACGGCATCGTTTAAGCCACGCCCCCTGTTGTGTAATGCCACGATTACCGGCATTATACAGCAGGGGGCGTGGTTACGATGACGCCCACTTTACTCGTTCAGTGGGCGGCCGGGCAGAGGGGGACTCCTGTGACCGGGAGACTTGCCTGCTCTTCCGGGGGGCCGGGAGGGTCACCCGTTTTTCGGGAGCCTCCCGCCCATTCCGGGAGGGTAGGCAAGTATGCCCTGCAGTTTGTTTCTAAAGGGCTCATTTTCCATTCACTGTTGTTTGTTTAAACACGTGTTGGCTGTGGTGTCAGCATTGGAGCTAGTTAAAGGTATTCACCTTTCCAGTGCTGGTGATTGCGGGTATAGTTATACAGTTCTACACCATGGAGGTGACTAATGTGGATCCAGATATCCCGGTGCGAGTTACCCTAGACATTGGGGATGTGTATTCCTATTCAGACTCTGATGCACAGAATATAGTCTACAAGGACAAGGTGTTTTCATGTGTGGATAGTATCCCTACACAGGACATTTTTAGAGATTTATTAAAACTTAAAAAACGCGAGATGGACTTTTATTACCATGGGGCGACCCTCTCTGAATACTTTACAGTGAAGAAACTCCCTCGAGGGTTCCGTGTGAAAAATACTCCGACAATTGGGAGGCATAATGCTGCTTTCTGCAAGCGCTGGGTGGCCATTCTCAACAAGTGCTCCCTGAATTTGATGCTTCTAGTGATAGAGGAGTCAACCAGGGAGCACATTCTCACTAAAACCAAGATCAGGGAGTTTGAATTCAAACATAAAAAAACCCTTGTGGATGACAAGTCCTGCGATTGGCTTGACAAATTAACTACACAGATGGACACTTACAAAAAAGATTTGCTACGTTACAAACGAGAGAAATTTGCAAAAGTGAATACAGATTATGAGACAAATAGCGTGTACGGTTGGCTAACCGGAGGCATACAGAACCGCTCAGCAGCACAAATGAGTGGCAGACGATACTATAGGAATAAGGCAGGTCGTGAGAACTTCGACACAGCTACCTCAGCTAGCGACAGTGACCAGGGTCCCCGACGTGGAAATCGATTTAAAACTCTCCCTTTAGGGATGAAGACCCGTGCAAAGCGTCGTGTCGCAGACGCCTATATAACAGGAGAGGCGGCCAGTGGAAGCGGCACCGCCAAAAAACCTCCGGTGTCGAAGAGGAAGTAATTTTTAATCTCTCAGCCACTCCGTTATCAACACATGAGGAGGCAGTCCTCAAAAAGGGCCTAAATTTTGTGCCCACTACTACCTTTGACCCGTTTGTTTGGAAAACTGAAATGTTCAAACTCAATCGTCAATTAAAATTACAAGAACACTTTAGCTCTAAGAAAATTATCAGCAACAGTGATCCTATCCCAGCAGAACTTAGGAAATTAAAACAAAAATCTAATTTTGATCCTATATCGAACAGTGCTTCAATCAAATCATTTATACGCTTGGTGGATGGAACGGTTGATACACCTCAATCAAGAAGCCCGGATGGACACTCCAATTTATCCAAAGCTGAATTCCAGGCATTAAAAGCATTGGAGTCCAGACAGGACATAGTAATCCGAGCCGCTGATAAAGGTGGCTCGATTGTAGTTCAGGGGCTTGAGGACTATAAAAAAAGAGATAGTCCGTCAACTGTCAGATAATAGCACATACCGTTTGTTGTCTGGTGATCCTACTTCTAAATATAAGAAAGAGCTTGATTCATATTTAATGCAATCGGTTGAAAATGGTTTTATTTCTGCTGATGTGGCACGATTGTTGATTACTGAGTATCCGAATAAGCCTATCTTATACACGATTCCAAAGGTTCACAAAAACCCTATTCATCCTCCCGGTAGACCGATAATTTCGGCCAGGGGTTCAATTTTTCAGCCCATCTCAATTTATCTTGACACGTACCTCCAGCCTTGCATTCAGAATGCACAGTATGTCCTTTAAGATACTACAGGATTTGCACGGGTGACGTCATCAAGAGGCGCACGGCGGGCCACGGGGGACCCCGCCGCGAACAGAGAACGTGGTGAATGGTGAGCACTTAAATAGGGTGTAAGTTTGTGTATGTTTTCATGCCCTGACGAAAAAGAGAAATCTTTGAAACGTTGGCAAACAGAGGCTGAGTGTCCTGTCGTTTTTCTGACCTGAGTGCCGCCGTACACGCCAGTCTCTATTGGGAAACTATTTCAGTCTCCTTCACGGAAGGCAACGGGCAAAGGTAAATACAGTGGTATGCGGAGCAGTGCCGAACTCAACAAATTTAGATAGATAGATAGATAGATAGATAGATAGATAGATAGATAGATAGATAGATAGATAGATAGATACTGTAGATTCGATAGATAGATAGATAGATAGATAGATAGATAGATAGATAGATAGATAGATACTGTAGATTCGATAGATAGATAGATAGATAGATAGATAGATAGATAGATAGATAGATAGATACTGTAGATTCGATAGATAGATATAGATAGATAGATAGATAGATAGATAGATAGATAGATAGATAGATAGATAGATAGATAGATAGATACTGTAGATTCGATAGATAGATAGATAGATAGATAGATAGATAGATAGATAGATAGATACTGTAGATTAGATAGATAGATAAATAGATAGATACTGTAGATTAGATAGATAGATAGATAGATAGATAGATAGATAGATAGATAGATAGATAGATAGATAGATACTGTAGATTCGATAGATAGATAGATAGATAGATAGATAGATAGATAGATAGATAGATAGATAGATAGATAGATACTGTAGATTCGATAGATAGATAGATAGATAGATAGATAGATAGATAGATAGATAGATAGATACTGTAGATTCGATAGATAGATAGATAGATAGATAGATACTGTAGATTAGATAGATAGATAAATAGATAGATACTGTAGATTGGATAGATAGATAGATAGATAGATAGATAGATAGATAGATAGATAGATAGATAGATACTGTAGATTCGATAGATAGATAGATAGATAGATAGATAGATAGATAGATAGATAGATAGATACTGTAGATTAGATAGATAGATAAATCGATAGATACTGTAGATTGGATAGATAGATAGATAGATAGATAGATAGATAGATAGATAGATAGATAGATAGATAGATAGATAGATAGATAGATACTGTAGATTTGATAGATAGATAGATAGATAGATAGATAGATAGATACTGTAGATTAGATAGATAGATAGATAGATAGATAGATAGATAGATAGATAGATAGATAGATAGATAGATTAGAGATAGATAGTTAGATAGATAGATAGATAGATAGACAGATAGATAGATACTAATATAGCAATCAATAAGAACTTTACCATGCAGACCAAAAGAAGTATAATTGTATTTTATGAAAATGTAATTGACTTTTTTTGCAAATGGTTCTGTTCTCATTTATCCAGTCATATTCATTAAAAACTTGAAGTGAAACCAGATTTTTTTATTTAGTTTTTTTAGACTTTAGAGATACATCCTTCCCAGTGGTTTAGAACAGCAATACATTTTAAACAAGACACATGCTGGTCTATAGATAGAAAAAAGAGTGTTCATGGACGGGAGTTGGGAGAGCAGCAGAATGGCAGCAACAGTGGGCAGTGGAATAAACTGTGTGACATTCTAGTAAGTGCAAACCCTATGGGGGGGTGCTGAAGAGGGGTGCTGCTGGTGGGGCGGCACTCCATATTCCTTGCCATTTTTGAAGGCTGAGTTATACATTTAAAGATCAAAGTATATCACTCTATATATGTAAAGATTGTGTATGAATGTTTTTAAGATAGATTAGATACACATCCAGTGCTACAAACATTTATATATCAGGCAGCCAACACATATAATAAATACAATATTACAAGCATGTTTATATGTGTTAACCGCAACCCACAAACAGCAGCCACCACTGTATGTGACACACGTCAGGTGTGGAGTGGGGATGCCCTGTGACACAGATCAGGTGTGGAGTGGAGATGCCCTGTGACACACCAGGTGTGGAGTGGGATTTGCCCCCTGTGACACATATCAGGTGTGGAGTGGGGATGCCCTGTGACACACATCAGGTGTGGAGTGGGGTTGCCCTGTGACATACATCTACTATTTGGCCCAGAGCTGAGAGGGGCCACCTTCCCTGTCACAGTTACATGTGTTATATACAACGGCGTAGCTACCATAGGTGCAGGGAGTGCAGCTGCTATGGGGCCCAGAGCCGAGAGGGGCTACCTTCCCTGTCACAGTTACATGCGTTATATACAAGGGTGTAGATACCATAGGTGCAGGGAGTGCAGCTGCTATGGGGCCAGAGCTGAGAGGGGCCACCTTCCCTGTCACAGTTACATGTGTTATATACAGGGTGTAGCTACCATAGGTGCAGGGAGTGCAGCTGATATGGGGCCCAGAGCTGAGAGGGGCCACCTTCCCTGTCACAGTTACATGTGTTATATACAACGGCGTAGCTACCATAGGTGCAGGGAGTGCAGCTGCTATGGGGCCCAGAGCCGAGAGGGGCTACCTTCCCTGTCACAGTTACATGCGTTATATACAAGGGTGTAGATACCATAGGTGCAGGGAGTGCAGCTGCTATGGGGCCAGAGCTGAGAGTGGCCACCTTCCCTGTCACAGTTACATGTGTTATATACAACGGCGTAGCTACCATAGGTGCAGGGAGTGCAGCTGCTATGGGGCCCAGAGCTGAGAGGGGCTACCTTCCCTGTCACAGTTACATGTGTTATATACAGAGTGTAGCAACCATAGGTACAGGGAGTGCAGCTGCTATGGGGCCCAGAGCTGAGAGGGGCCACCTTCCCTGTCACAGTTACATGTGTTATATACAGGGGCATAGCTACCATAGGTGCAGGGAGTGCAGCTGCTATGGGGCCCAGAGCTGAGAGGGGCCACCTTCCCTGTCACAGTTACATGTGTTATATACAGGGTGTAGCTACCATAGGTGCAGGCAGTGCAGCTGCTATGGGGCCCAGAGCTGAGAGGGGCCACCTTCCCTGTCACAGTTACATGTGTTATATACATTTTTCACCATTGGGTGGTACATAGGGGTCCTTTTAAACTGTTTCCTTGGGGCCTGCAATATAGCTAGGTATGCCCCTGGACCTGCTGTGGTATAAAATGACCTGGAGGGCATTTAATGTTATATAATATGAACCGGGGCACTGTAATGAGGCACAATATGACCGGGGTTGATCGCAGCATCAAATTTGTTAGCAGTTGGGCAAAACCATGTGCACTGCAGGTGGGGCAGATATAACATGTGGGAGGGTGGGTGTAGGGAGCAGTGGGAGAGTGGGTGTAGGGAGCATGTAAGGAGCAGGAAGGGAGGGTGGGTGTAGGGAGCATGAAAGGAGCAGGAAGGGAGGGTGGGTGTATGGAGCAGCGGGAGAGTGGGTGTAGGGAGCATGTAAGGAACAGGAAGGGAAGGTGGGTGTAGGGAGCATGTAAGTAGCAGGAAGGGAGGGTGGGTGTAGGGAGCAGCAGGAGAGTGGGTGTAGGGAGCATGTTAGGAACAGGAAGGGAGGGTGGGTGTAGGGAGCAGTGGGAGGGGTGGGTGTAGGGAGCATGTAAGGAGCATGGAGGGTGGGTGTAGGGAGCAGTGGGAGAGTGGGTGTAGGGAGCATGTAAGGAGCAGAAAAGGAGGGTGGGTGTAGGGAGCAGTGGGAGGGTGGGTGTAGGGAGCATGTAAGGAGCAGGAAGGGAGGGTGGGTGTAGGGAGCAATGGGAGGGTGGGTGTAGGGAGCAGTGGGATGGTGGGTGTAGGGAGCATGTAAAGAGCAGGAAGGGAGGGTGGGTGTAGGGAGCATGTAAGGAGCAGGAAGGGAGGGTGGGTGTAGGGAGCAGCAGAAGAGTGGGTGTAGGGAGCATGTAAGGAACAGGAAGGGAGGGTGGGTGTAGGGAGCATGTAAGGAGCAGGAAGGGAGGGTGGGTGTAGGGAGCATGTAAGGAGCAGGATGGGAGGGTGGGTGTAAGGAGCATGTAAGGAGCAGGAAGGGAGGGTGGGTGTAGGGAGCATGTAAGGAACAGGAAGGGAGGGTGGGTGTAAGGAGCATGTAAGGAGCAGTGGGAGGGTGGGTGTAGGGAGCAGCGGAAAAGTGGGTGTAGGGAGCATGTAAGTAACAGGAAGGGAGGGTGGGTGTAGGGAGCAGTGGGAGGGTGGGTGTAGGGAGCAGCGGGAGAGTGGGTGTAGGGAGCATGTAAGGAACAGGAAGGGAGGGTGGGTGTAGGGAGCATGTAAGGAGCAGGAAGGGAGGGTGGGTGTAGGGAGCAGCGGGAGAGTGGGTGTAGGGAGCATGTAAGGAACAGGAAGGGAGGGTGGGTGTATGGAGCAGTGGGAGGGTGGGTGTAGGGAGCAGTGGGAGGGGTGGGTGTAGGGAGCATGTAAGGAGCAGGAAGGGAGGGTGGGTATAGGGAGCAGCGGGAAAGTGGGTGTAGGGAGCATGTAAGGAGCAGAAAGGGAGGGTGGGTGTAGGGTGCAGTGGGACTGTGGGTGTAGGGAGCATGTAAGGAGCAGGAAGGGAGGGTGGGTGTAAGGAGCATGTAAGGAGCAGGAAGGGAGGGTGGGTGTAGGGAGCATATAAGGAGCAGGAAGGGAGGGTGGGTGTAAGGAGCAGCGGGAGAGTGGGTGTAGGAAGCATGTAAGGAGCAGGAAGGGAGGGTGGGTGTAGGGAGCAGTGGGAGGGGTGGGTGTATGGAGCATGTAAGGAGCAGAAAGGGAGGGTGGGTGTAGGGAGCAGTGGGAGGGTGGGTGTAGGGAGCATGTAAGGAGCAGGAAGGGAGGGTGGGTGTAGGGAGCAGTGGGAGGGTGGGTGTAGGGAGCATGTAAGGAGCAGGAAGGGAGGGTGGGTGTATGGAGCATGTAAGGAGCAGGAAGGGAGGGTGGGTGTAGGGAGCAGTGGGAGGGGTGGGTGTAGGGAGCATGTTAGGAGCAGAAAGGGAGGGTGGGTGTAGGGAGCAGTGGGAGGGTGGGTGTAGGGAGCATGTAAGGAGCACGGAGGGTGGGTGTAGAGATCAGTGGGAGGGTGGGTGTAGGGAGCATGTAAGGAGCAGGAAGGGAGGGTGGGTGTAGGGAGCATGGAAGGAGCAGGAAGGAAAGTTGGGTGTAGCGAGCAGAGAGGATGTCAGGAGCAGAGAGGGAGGGTGGGTGTAGGGAGCAGGAAGGGAGGGTGGGTGTAGGGAGCAGTGGGAGTGTGGGTGTAGGGAGCTAGCATGTAAGGAGCAGGAAAGTAGGGTGGGTGTAGGGAGCATGTAAGGAGCATGAAGGGAGGGTGGGTGTAGGGAGCAGTGGGAAGGTGGGTGTAGGGAGTAATGGGAGGGTGGGTGTAGGTAGCAGCGGAATAGAGGGTGTAGGGAGCATGTAAGGAACAGGAAAGTAGGGTGGGTGTAGGGAGCATGTAAGGATCAGGAAGGGAAGGTGGGTGTAGCGAGCAGGAAGGATGTCAGGAGCAGAGAGGGAGGGAGGATGTCTGGAGCAGTGAGGAAGGATGTCATTAGCAGAGAGGGAGGATGTCTGGAGCAGTGATGGAGGGAGGATGTCTGGAGCAGTAAGGGAAGATGTCAGGAACAGAGAGGGAGGTAGGATGGAGCAGTGATGGAGGATGTCTGGATCAGTGAGGGAGGATGTCAGGAGCAGAGACGGAGGGATGATGTCTGGAGCAGTGAGGGAGGATGTCAGGAGCAGAGAGGGAGGATGTCTGGAGCAGTGAGGGAGGATGTCTGGAGTAGTGAGGGAGGGAGGATGTCTGGAGCAGTGAGGGAAGATGTCAGGAGCAGAGAGGGAGGGAGGATGGAGCAGTGAGGGAGGGAGGATGTCTGGAGCAGTGAGGGAGGATGTCAGGAGCAGAGAGGGGGGGAGGATGTCTGGAGCAGTGAGGGAGGATGTCTGGAGCAGTGAGGGAGGGAGGATGTCTGGAGCAGTGAGGGAGGATGTCAGGAGCAGAGAGGGAGGGAGGATGTCTGGAGCAGTGAGGGAGGATGTCTGGAGCAGTGAGGGAGGGAGGATGTCTGGAGCAGCGAGGGAGGATGTCAGGAGCAGAGAGGGGGGGAGGATGTCTGGAGCAGTGAGGGAGGATGTCTGGAGCAGTGAGGGAGGGAGGATGTCTGGAGCAGCGAGGGAGGATGTCAGTAGCAGAGAGGGAGGGAGGATGTCTGGAGCAGTGAGGGAGGATGTCTGGAGCAGTGAGGGAGGGAGGATGTCTGGAGCAGTGAGGGAGGATGTCAGGAGCAGAGAGGGAGGGAGGATGTCTGGAGCAGTGATGGAGGATGTCTGGAGCAGTGAGGGAGGGTGGGTGTAGGGAGCAGCGGGAGAGTGGGTGTAGGGAGCAGTGGGAAGGTGGGTGTAGGGAGCATGTAAGGAGCAGAAAGGAAAGTTGGGTGTAGCGAGCAGAGAGGATGTCAGGAGCAGAGAGGGAGTGAGGATGTCTGGAGCAGAGAGGGAGGGAGGATGTCTGGAGCAGAGAGGGAGGGAGGGTGTAGGGAGCATGTAAGGAGCAGGAAGGGAGGGAGGGTGTAGGGAGCAGTGGGAGGGTGGGTGTAGGTAGCATGTAAGAAGCAGGAAGGGAAGGTGGGTGTAGCGAGCAGGGAGGATATCTGGAGCAGAGAGGGAGGGTGGGTGTAGGTAGCGATAAGTAAATATTGGGGGTCATTCCGAGTTATTCGCTCGTTATTTTTTTTTCGCAACGGAGCAAATAGTCGCTAATGCACATGCGCAATGTCCGCAGTGCGACTGCGCCAAGTAAATTTGCTATGCAGTTAGGTATTTTACTCACGGCATTACAAGGTTTTTTCATCGTTCTGGTGATCGTAATGTGATTGACAGGAAGTGGGTGTTTCTGGGCGGAAACTGGCCGTTTTATGGGTGTGTGCGAAAAAACGCTACCGTTTCTGGGAAAAACGCAGGAGTGGCTGGAGAAACGGAGGAGTGTCTGGGCGAACGCTGGGTGTGTTTGTGACGTCAAACCAGGAACGAAACTGACTGAACTGATCGCACATGCCGAGTAAGTCTGGAGCTACTCAGAAACTGCTAATAAGTGTCTATTCGCAATTCTGCTAATCTTTCGTTCGCAATTTTGATAAGCTAAGATTCACTCCCAGTAGGCGGCGGCTTAGCGTGTGCAAAGCTGCTAAAAGCAGCTTGCGAGCGAACAACTCGGAATGACCCCCATTACTTACTCTTCTTAGGCACGCAGGAGCCATGGACATACATATACACTGACTGCGCTGGCGGCATTTCAAATGTAGCGCTGACCTCCAGCCAGTCAGAAGTGGCAGTCCGGCAGCCAATCAGGAGTCGCGGCTACTGCCGCTTCCCTGATTGGCTGCCGGTCTGCCAGCTCTGATTGGCTGGCGGCTGGTGCTACATTTGAAATGCCGCCAGCGCGGTCAATGTGTGTGTGTCCATGGCTGCTGTAACTACCTCGCTGACAGCCAGGCAGCGCTGTGCTATAGTGCTCAGTGCTGCCAGGCAAAACTGCGCATGCGCACCCTAATCCCGTTAATCCCGGGATTGGAGGCTCCAATCCCGGGATACAAATCCCAAAATTTTTGGGCCAAACTCCCGATCCTGGGATTGGCCTCCCTACCTGCGGTATTCTACTAAGCACTGAGGCCCAGTCACAGCACATCCCATTAATCACCACTCGATGTTTTCTGTTGTATAGCCAATTACTTACCCAAGTACAAATAGTGGGGCAGATGTATTAACCTGGAGAAGGCATAAGGAAGTGATAAACCAGTGATATGTGCAAGGTGATAAAGGCACCAGTTAATCAGTTCCTAACTGTTAATTTACATATTGGAGCTGATTGGCTGGTGCCTTTATCACCTTGCACATATCACTGGTTTATCACTTCCTTATGCCTTCTCCAGGTTAATACATCTGCCCCAGTGTTTCCCACCCCAAGTTCCCTCAATTTGAAAATTAGTTTCTTATGTGAGACTTTGTCAAAGACCTTAGCAAAGGCCAAAAAGAACATCCACTGCTTTACCCTGATCAATATTATCGCCCACTTTCTCGTAGAAGCTAATTAAGTTAGTTTGACATGACCTGTCCTTCACAAAACCATATTGGTTCCTAGTAATACCCTTGGAGGTATCTAAGTAGTCTAGTATACTATCCCTTACTATACCTTCCAGTATTTTCTCCACTATAGTTGTCAAAGTAACATAGGCTATGAATCATCATGTTAATTGGTTAATCAGCAAACAAAATCATCACTGTCTACTAGAGATGAGCGGGTTCGGTTCCTCGGAATCCGAACCCGCCCGAACTTCAGCTTTTTTTACACGGATCCGAGCGACTCGGATCTTCCCGCCTTGCTCGGTTAACCCGAGCGCGCCCGAACGTCATCATGACGCTGTCGGATTCTCGCGAGGCTCGGATTCTATCGCGAGACTCGGATTCTATATAAGGAGCCGCGCGTCGCCGCCATTTTCACACGTGCATTGAGATTGATAGGGAGAGGACGTGGCTGGCGTCCTCTCCATTTAGATTATAAGAGAGAGAGATTTACTGGAGCTTAGGACTAGGAGGAGTACTGTAGAAGTGTAGAGAGTGCAGAGAGTTTACTAGTGAGTGACCACCAGACAGTGCAGTTTATTTAATATATCCGTTCTCTGCCTGAAAAAAGTGATACACACAGTGACTCAGTCACATACCATATCTGTGTGCACTGCTCAGGCTCAGCCCAGTGTGCTGCATCATCTATATATATTATATATCTGTCTGACTGCTCAGCTCACACAGCTTATAATTGTGGGGGAGACTGGGGAGCACTGCAGTGCCAGTTATAGGTTATAGCAGGAGCCAGGAGTACATAATATTATATAGTGAGTGACCACCAGACAGTGCAGTTTATTTAATATATCCGTTCTCTGCCTGAAAAAAGCGATACACACAGTGACTCAGTCACATACCATATCTGTGTGCACTGCTCAGGCTCAGCCCAGTGTGCTGCATCATCTATATATATTATATATCTGTCTGACTGCTCAGCTCACACAGCTTATAATTGTGGGGGAGACTGGGGAGCACTGCAGTGCCAGTTATAGGTTATAGCAGGAGCCAGGAGTACATAATATTATATTAAAATTAAACAGTGCACACTTTTGCTGCAGGAGTGCCACTGCCAGTGTGACTGACCAGTGACCTGACCACACTGACCACCAGTATAGTTAGTAGTATACTTATATTGTGATTGCCTGAAAAAGTTAAACACTCGTCGTGTGACTTCACTTGTGTGTTGTTGTTTTTTTTATTCTATAAAAATAAAACTCATTCTGCTGACAGACAGTGTCCAGCAGGTCCGTCATTATATAATATATAATATATACCTGTCCGGCTGCAGTAGTGATATATATATATTTTTTATATCATTTATCATCCAGTCGCAGCAGACACAGTACGGTAGTTCACGGCTGTGGCTACCTCTGTGTCTGCACTCGGCAGGCAGTCCGTCCATAATTGTATACCACCTAACCGTGGTTTTTTTTTCTTCTTTATACATACATACTACTACGACATCTCTTTATCAACCAGTCTATATTAGCAGCAGACACAGTACAGTACGGTAGTTCACGGCTGTGGCTACCTCTGTGTCTGCACTCGGCAGGCAGTCCGTCCATAATTGTATACCACCTAACCGTGGTTTTTTTTTCTTTCTTCTTTATACATACATAGTTACATAGACATCTCTTTATCAACCAGTCTATATTAGCAGCAGACACAGTACAGTACGGTAGTTCACGGCTGTGGCTACCTCTGTGTCTGCACTCGGCAGGCAGTCCGTCCATAATTGTATACCACCTAACCGTGGTTTTTTTTTCTTTCTTCTTTATACATACATAGTTACATAGACATCTCTTTATCAACCAGTCTATATTAGCAGCAGACACAGTACAGTACGGTAGTTCACGGCTGTGGCTACCTCTGTGTCTGCACTCGGCAGGCAGTCCGTCCATAATTGTATACCACCTAACCGTAGTTTTTTTTTCTTTCTTCTTTATACATACATAGTTACATAGACATCTCTTTATCAACCAGTCTATATTAGCAGCAGACACAGTACAGTACGGTAGTTCACGGCTGTGGCTACCTCTGTGTCTGCACTCGGCAGGCAGTCCGTCCATAATTGTATACCACCTAACCGTGGTTTTTTTTTCTTTCTTCTTTATACATACATAGTTACATAGACATCTCTTTATCAACCAGTCTATATTAGCAGCAGACACAGTACAGTACGGTAGTTCACGGCTGTGGCTACCTCTGTGTCTGCACTCGGCAGGCAGTCCGTCCATAATTGTATACCACCTAACCGTGGTTTTTTTTTCTTTCTTCTTTATACATACATAGTTACATAGACATCTCTTTATCAACCAGTCTATATTAGCAGCAGACACAGTACAGTACGGTAGTTCACGGCTGTGGCTACCTCTGTGTCTGCACTCGGCAGGCAGTCCATAATTGTATACTAGTATCCATCTCCATTGTTTACCTGAGGTGCCTTTTAGTTGTGCCTATTAAAATATGGAGAACAAAAATGTTGAGGTTCCAAAATTAGGGAAAGATCAAGATCCACTTCCACCTCGTGCTGAAGCTGCTGCCACTAGTCATGGCCGAGACGATGAAATGCCAGCAACGTCGTCTGCCAAGGCCGATGCCCAATGTCATAGTACAGAGCATGTCAAATCCAAAACACCAAATATCAGAAAAAAAAGGACTCCAAAACCTAAAATAAAATTGTCGGAGGAGAAGCGTAAACTTGCCAATATGCCATTTACCACACGGAGTGGCAAGGAACGGCTGAGGCCCTGGCCTATGTTCATGGCTAGTGGTTCAGCTTCACATGAGGATGGAAGCACTCAGCCTCTCGCTAGAAAAATGAAAAGACTCAAGCTGGCAAAAGCAGCACAGCAAAGAACTGTGCATTCTTCGAAATCCCAAATCCACAAGGAGAGTCCAATTGTGTCGGTTGCGATGCCTGACCTTCCCAACACTGGACGTGAAGAGCATGCGCCTTCCACCATTTGCACGCCCCCTGCAAGTGCTGGAAGGAGCACCCGCAGTCCAGTTCCTGATAGTCAGATTGAAGATGTCAGTGTTGAAGTACACCAGGATGAGGAGGATATGGGTGTTGCTGGCGCTGGGGAGGAAATTGACCAGGAGGATTCTGATGGTGAGGTGGTTTGTTTAAGTCAGGCACCCGGGGAGACACCTGTTGTCCGTGGGAGGAATATGGCCGTTGACATGCCAGGTGAAAATACCAAAAAAATCAGCTCTTCGGTGTGGAGGTATTTCACCAGAAATGCAGACAACAGGTGTCAAGCCGTGTGTTCCCTTTGTCAAGCTGTAATAAGTAGGGGTAAGGACGTTAACCACCTCGGAACATCCTCCCTTATACGTCACCTGCAGCGCATTCATAATAAGTCAGTGACAAGTTCAAAAACTTTGCGTGACAGCGGAAGCAGTCCACTGACCAGTAAATCCATTCCTCTTGTAACCAAGCTCACGCAAACCACCCCACCAACTCCCTCAGTGTCAATTTCCTCCTTCCCCAGGAATGCCAATAGTCCTGCAGGCCATGTCACTGGCAATTCTGACGAGTCCTCTCCTGCCTGGGATTCCTCCGATGCATCCTTGCGTGTAACGCCTACTGCTGCTGGCGCTGCTGTTGTTGCCGCTGGGAGTCGATGGTCATCCCAGAGGGGAAGTCGTAAGCCCACTTGTACTACTTCCAGTAAGCAATTGACTGTTCAACAGTCCTTTGCGAGGAAGATGAAATATCACAGCAGTCATCCTACTGCAAAGCGGATAACTGAGGCCTTGGCATCCTGGGTGGTGAGAAACGTGGTTCCGGTATCCATCATTACTGCAGAGCCAACTAGAGACTTGTTGGAGGTACTGTGTCCCCGGTACCAAATACCATCTAGGTTCCATTTCTCTAGGCAGGCGATACCGAAAATGTACACAGACTTCAGAAAAAGAGTCACCAGTGTCCTAAAAAATGCAGCTGTACCCAATGTCCACTTAACCACGGACATGTGGACAAGTGGAGCAGGGCAGGGTCAGGACTATATGACTGTGACAGCCCACTGGGTAGATGTATGGACTCCCGCCGCAAGAACAGCAGCGGCGGCACCAGTAGCAGCATCTCGCAAACGCCAACTCTTTCCTAGGCAGGCTACGCTTTGTATCACCGGTTTCCAGAATACGCACACAGCTGAAAACCTCTTACGGCAACTGAGGAAGATCATCGCGGAATGGCTTACCCCAATTGGACTCTCCTGTGGATTTGTGGCATCGGACAACGCCAGCAATATTGTGTGTGCATTAAATATGGGCAAATTCCAGCACGTCCCATGTTTTGCACATACCTTGAATTTGGTGGTGCAGAATTTTTTAAAAAACGACAGGGGCGTGCAAGAGATGCTGTCGGTGGCCAGAAGAATTGCGGGACACTTTCGGCGTACAGGCACCACGTACAGAAGACTGGAGCACCACCAAAAACTACTGAACCTGCCCTGCCATCATCTGAAGCAAGAAGTGGTAACGAGGTGGAATTCAACCCTCTATATGCTTCAGAGGTTGGAGGAGCAGCAAAAGGCCATTCAAGCCTATACAATTGAGCACGATATAGTAGGTGGAATGCACCTGTCTCAAGCGCAGTGGAGAATGATTTCAACGTTGTGCAAGGTTCTGATGCCCTTTGAACTTGCCACACGTGAAGTCAGTTCAGACACTGCCAGCCTGAGTCAGGTCATTCCCCTCATCAGGCTTTTGCAGAAGAAGCTGGAGACATTGAAGGAGGAGCTAACACGGAGCGATTCCGCTAGGCATGTGGGACTTGTGGATGGAGCCCTTAATTCGCTTAACAAGGATTCACGGGTGGTCAATCTGTTGAAATCAGAGCACTACATTTTGGCCACCGTGCTCGATCCTAGATTTAAAGCCTACCTTGGATCTCTCTTTCCGGCAGACACAAGTCTGCTGGGGTTGAAAGACCTGCTGGTGACAAAATTGTCAAGTCAAGCGGAACGCGACCTGTCAACATCTCCTCCTTCACATTCTCCCGCAACTGGGGGTGCGAGGAAAAGGCTCAGAATTCCGAGCCCACCCGCTGGCGGTGATGCGGGGCAGTCTGGAGCGACTGCTGATGCTGACATCTGGTCCGGACTGAAGGACCTGACAACGATTACGGACATGTCGTCTACTGTCACTGCATATGATTCTCTCAACATTGATAGAATGGTGGAGGATTATATGAGTGACCGCATCCAAGTAGGCACGTCACACAGTCCGTACTTATACTGGCAGGAAAAAGAGGCAATTTGGAGGCCCTTGCACAAACTGGCTTTATTCTACCTAAGTTGCCCTCCCACAAGTGTGTACTCCGAAAGAGTGTTTAGTGCCGCCGCTCACCTTGTCAGCAATCGGCGTACGAGGTTACATCCAGAAAATGTGGAGAAGATGATGTTCATTAAAATGAATTATAATCAATTCCTCCGCGGAGACATTGACCAGCAGCAATTGCCTCCACAAAGTACACAGGGAGCTGAGATCGTGGATTCCAGTGGGGACGAATTGATAATCTGTGAGGAGGGGGATGTACACGGTGATATATCGGAGGGTGATGATGAGGTGGACATCTTGCCTCTGTAGAGCCAGTTTGTGCAAGGAGAGATTAATTGCTTCTTTTTTGGGGGGGGTCCAAACCAACCCGTCATATCAGTCACAGTCGTGTGGCAGACCCTGTCACTGAAATGATGGGTTGGTTAAAGTGTGCATGTCCTGTTTTGTTTATACAACATAAGGGTGGGTGGGAGGGCCCAAGGACAATTCCATCTTGCACCTCTTTTTTCTTTTCTTTTTCTTTGCATCATGTGCTGATTGGGGAGGGTTTTTTGGAAGGGACATCCTGCGTGACACTGCAGTGCCACTCCTAAATGGGCCCGGTGTTTGTGTCGGCCACTAGGGTCGCTAATCTTACTCACACAGTCAGCTACCTCATTGCGCCTCTTTTTTTCTTTGCGTCATGTGCTGTTTGGGGAGGGTTTTTTGGAAGGGACATCCTGCGTGACACTGCAGTGCCACTCCTAGATGGGCCCGGTGTTTGTGTCGGCCACTAGGGTCGCTAATCTTACTCACACAGCTACCTCATTGCGCCTCTTTTTTTCTTTGCGTCATGTGCTGTTTGGGGAGGGTTTTTTGGAAGGGACATCCTGCGTGACACTGCATTGCCACTCCTAGATGGGCCCGGTGTTTGTGTCGGCCACTAGGGTCGCTAATCTTACTCACACAGCTACCTCATTGCGCCTCTTTTTTTCTTTGCGTCATGTGCTGTTTGGGGAGGGTTTTTTGGAAGGGACATCCTGCGTGACACTGCAGTGCCACTCCTAGATGGGCCCGGTGTTTGTGTCGGCCACTAGGGTCGCTTATCTTACTCACACAGCGACCTCGGTGCAAATTTTAGGACTAAAAATAATATTGTGAGGTGTGAGGTATTCAGAATAGACTGAAAATGAGTGTAAATTATGGTTTTTGAGGTTAATAATACTTTGGGATCAAAATGACCCCCAAATTCTATGATTTAAGCTGTTTTTTAGTGTTTTTTGAAAAAAACACCCGAATCCAAAACACACCCGAATCCGACAAAAAAAATTCGGTGAGGTTTTGCCAAAACGCGTTCGAACCCAAAACACGGCCGCGGAACCGAACCCAAAACCAAAACACAAAACCCGAAAAATTTCAGGCGCTCATCTCTACTGTCTACGCATCAAATCATCTCTGTTGTTGTGCCACAGAAGAGGTAATGGGGGGGGGGGGTGTCTAGCGGAGGCACCCATGGATAACGGGACTCCGCCTCCTGTCAGGACTCTGAGCAGCCAGGTAGAAGTGGCAAGATAGTCGCCACCCGCCTGAGTCAGCAGCCCTGCAGTCAGGGACTTGCAGGCGATGGCCAAACGATATTAGGTCCCACTGCACCCCTCAACATTGAATGACGACCTGTTACCCCCCCCCCCCCCTCCCCCCTTCACCGTACCGGCGGGCATTTTTGCATACTGTGCTGCAGCACTTGAATAGAATAAAATAAAAAGTTTCCTGAATGACAGGGGAAGGGGGTATGTGCCTTGGTGCCCCTCCCCCCTGAATCCACCTATTGCCGTTTGAATTTAAGAGTTTACATTTTCCCGTTAGGATATGCTTTGGAATGACAATAAACAAAGTGCAAGGCCAGTTCTTTAATGTCATCGGTGTGGCCTTGTACAGCAAGGTCTTCTCACGTGATCAGTTATATGTGGGTCTCTCCCGTATCGGTAATGCCACAAATCAAATCACACTCATAATTGTGAACTGAAAAAATTGGAAAGAATTTTTTTTATTATTGAATAAAATAAATGATCACTCAGCATCGACGCGTCGGCATACCTCCCAACTTTTCTTTTGTCGAAAGAAGGATACGCGCGGCTTCCAAAAAGGGGGCGTGGTCTAAGAAAAGGGGCGTGTATAACACATGTAACTGTGACAGGGAAGGTGGCCCCTCTCAGCTCTGGGCTCCATAGCAGCTGCACTCCCTGCACCTATGGTAGCTACACCCTGTATATAACACATGTAACTGTGACAGGGAAGGTGGCCACTCTCAGCTCTGGCCCCATAGCAGCTGCACTCCCTGCATCTATGGTAGCTACACCCTGTATATAACACATGTAACTGTGACAGGGAAGGTGGCCCCTCTCAGCTCTGGACCCCATAGCAGCTTCACTCCCTGCACCTATGGTAGCTACACCCTGTATATAACACATGTAACTGTGACAGGGAAGGTGGTCCCTCTCAGCTCTGGGCCCCATAGCAGCTTCACTGCCTGCACCTATGGTAGCTACACCCTGTATATAACACATGTAACTGTGACAGGGAAGGTGGCCCCTCTCAGCTCTGGGCCCCATAGCAGCTTCACTGCCTGCACCTATGGTAGCTACACCCTGTATATAACACATGTAACTGTGACAGGGAAGGTGGCCCTTCTCAGCTCTGGGCCCCATAGCAGCTTCACTGCCTGCACCTATGGTAGCTACGCCCTTGCCTCTGTCAAAGACACTTGGATGTGTTACCATTCATAAATAAGAGGGTGAAGTCATAGAATTGTCGTGGATCTAGGGGCCTGATTCAGGTTTGTAAGTATTGCAAAAAAAGCAAGCAACTGGGCAAAGTCATGCTGCACTGCAGGGGGGCAGATGTAACATGTGCAGAGAGAGTTAAATTTGGGTGGGGTGTGTTCAAACTGAAATCTAAACTGCAGTGTAAAAATAAAACTAACATTTGTGGGCTGCATGCAAAAGCTGCCAGTATTTGCCCTGCACAAGAGACAATATAACCCACCCAAATCTAAGGTGTATATTTATTAGTGTGGGTTTTTAGAAGTGGCGAGGTTGCCTATATCAACTAATCAGATTCTACTTATCATTTGTCTAGCACCTTTTACAAGAGAATAGCTGGAATCTGATTGTTTGCTATGGGCAACAACTCCTCTTCTATAAACCCACACTTTAGTAAATATAGTATGCCCCTACATCTTTGGGCACATGTCACATTTACCCCACCTACAGTGCAACATGGTTTTGCCCAGTCATGTTCTATTTTGCATTGCTTACAAAACTGTATCAGGCCCAAGGTGTGAACTGAGCTTGTCATCAAGGTATCCATGGTTGTTAGAGTAAAAACGTCAAGCTAGTCACTTGCTTCCTACCTGTATAATCCTTCACGCCTCATTAGAGGCAGAGTGATTACCCCCTCCCACCCTATACTGGGCTGTATAGCAATTTAGTAGCACATCGGGAAGCTGACGCTGCTCAGTGGTAGCAGCCTCCCAGGGCACTCCCCAGATCAGCACATTGCAGCCTCTATATCCCTACTCACATCATATCACTGTCCGTTACATACAGCCCTTTCCTCACTGTTGCATCACTTACAGTATTTCCTGATATACTCTGTGCTGCTGGGGCCCAGAGCTGAGAGGGGCCACCTTCCCTGTCACAGTTACATGTGTTATATACGAGGGCGTAACTACCATAGGTGCAGGGAGTGCAGCTGCTATGGGGCCCAGAGCTGAGAGGGGCCACCTTCCCTGTCACAGTTACATGTGTTATATACAGGGTGTAGCTACCATAGGTGCAGGCAGTGCAGCTGCTATGGTGCCCAGAGCTGAGAGGGGCCACCTTCCCTGTCACAGTTACATGCGTTATATACAGGGTGTAGCTACCATAGGTGCAGGGAGTGCAGCTGCTATGGGGCCAGAGCTGAGAGGGGCCACCTTCCCTGTCACAGTTACATGTGTTATATACAGGGTGTAGCTACCATAAATGCAGGGAGTGCAGCTGCTATGGGGCCAGAGCTGAGAGGGGCCACCTTCCCTGTCACAGTTTCATGTGTTATATACAACGGCGTAGCTACCATAGGTGCAGGAAGTGCAGCTGCTATGGGGCCCAGAGCTGAGAGGGGCCACCTTCCCTGTTACAGTTACATGTGTTCTATACATTTTTTGCCATTGGATGGTACATAGTGGTCCTTTTAAACTGTTTCCTTGGGGCCTGCAATATATCTAGGTATGCCTCTGGACCTGCTCATTGTAGTGCGGTATAAAATGACTGGAGGGCATTTTAATGTTATATAATATGAACCGGGGCACTGTAATGAGGCACAGTATGAATGGGGAGCACTATATATCATAATGTGTATTGGGGGTACTGTGGGGCATAATGTGTACTGGCAGCTTTGAAATATGACATAGGGTGAACATTAGCATTACTGCGATTCATAAAAGAAACTAGGGCACTACTATGGGGCATAACATTAAATAAGGCTCTACTATGGGTCAGAAAATGAACTAGGGCACTATTATAGGGCATAAAATTAACAACTGCTGCAGAGAAGCGTCTGTCTAGAACAGTGGTTCTCAAACTCAGTCCTCAGGACCCCACACGGTTCACGTTTTCCATGTCACCCGGCAGGTGCACTGTGTATCACCAACTGTCACATTTTAAAAATCTACAGGTGACCTGCAAAACATGAACCGTGTGGGGTCCTGAGGACCGAGTTTGAGAATCTGTGGTCTAGAAGCATTGGGACGGGGGCCCCTTCAAAATGTTTCTATGGGGCCCACAAAGTTCTAGCTACGCCCCTTGACAGAGGTTCCCAAACGCGGTCCTCAAGGCTCCCCAACTGTCCTGGTTTTACATGTATCCATGCTTGGCCACAGGTGACTTAATTAGCACCTTAGTCAATTAGATTTATCCACTGTGCTGAACCATGAATATACCTAAATCCTGGACTGTTGGGGTGCCTTGAGGACAGCGTTTGGGAACCTCTGGTCTATGACACAATGTAGCAAAGTTTGCTTTCTGGCAATTAGTGTCTATTTTTATTAGAGATGAGCGGGTTCGGTTTCTCTGAATCCGAACCCGCCAGAACTTCATGTTTTTTTTCACGGGTCCGAGCGACTCGGATCTTCCCGCCTTGCTCGGTTAACCCGAGCGCGCCCGAACGTCATCATGACGCTGTCGGATTCTCGCGAGGCTCGGATTCTATCGCGAGACTCGGATTCTATATAAGGAGCCGCGCGTCGCCGCCATTTTCACACGTGCATTGAGATTGATAGGGAGAGGACGTGGCTGGCGTCCTCTCCGTTTAGAATTAGAATAGATTAGAGAGACACTTGATTTACTAATTTTGGGGAGCATTAGGAGTACTCAGTAGTGTACAGTGCAGAGTTTTGCTGATAGTGACCAGTGACCACCACTTTTATTTATAATCCGTTCTCTGCCTGAAAAAAGCGATACACAGCACACAGTGACTCAGTCACATACCATATCTGTGTGCACTGCTCAGGCTCAGGCCAGTGTGCTGCATCATCTATTATCTATATATAATATTATATATATCTCTCTGACTGCTCAGCTCACACAGCTTATAATTGTGGGGGAGACTGGGGAGCACTACTGCAGTGCCAGTTATAGGTTATAGCAGGAGCCAGGAGTACATAATATAATCCGTTCTCTGCCTGAAAAAAGCGATACACAGCACACAGTGACTCAGTCACATACCATATCTGTGTGCACTGCTCAGGCTCAGGCCAGTGTGCTGCATCATCTATTATCTATAATATTATATATATCTGTCTGACTGCTCAGCTCACACAGCTTATAATTGTGGGGGAGACTGGGGAGCACTACTGCAGTGCCAGTTATAGGTTATAGCAGGAGCCAGGAGTACATAATATATTATATAGTGAGTGACCACCAGACACACAGTGCAGTTTATTTAATATATCCGTTCTCTGCCTGAAAAAAGCGATACACACAGTGACTCAGTCAGTCACATACCATATCTGTGTGCACTGCTCAGGCTCAGGCCAGTGTGCTGCATCATCTATATATATATTATATATCTGTCTGACTGCTCAGCTCACACAGCTTATAATTGTGGGGGAGACTGGGGAGCACTACTGCAGTGCCAGTTATAGGTTATAGCAGGAGCCAGGAGTACATAATATTATATTAAAATTAAACAGTGCACACTTTTGCTGCAGGAGTGCCACTGCCAGTGTGACTAGTGACCAGTGACCTGACCACCAGTATATAATATTAGTAGTATACTATCTCTTTATCAACCAGTCTATATTAGCAGCAGACACAGTACAGTGCGGTAGTTCACGGCTGTGGCTACCTCTGTGTCGGCACTCGGCAGCCCGTCCATAATTGTATATACCACCTAACCGTGGTTTTTTTTTCTTTCTTTATACATACATACTAGTTACGAGTATACTATCTCTTTATCAACCAGTCTATATATTAGCAGCAGACACAGTACAGTGCGGTAGTTCACGGCTGTGGCTACCTCTGTGTCGGCACTCGGCAGCCCGTCCATAATTGTATATACCACCTAACCGTGGTTTTTTTTTTCTTTCTTTATACATACATACTAGTTACGAGTATACTATCTCTTTATCAACCAGTCTATATATTAGCAGCAGACACAGTACAGTGCGGTAGTTCACGGCTGTGGCTACCTCTGTGTCGGCACTCGGCAGCCCGTCCATAATTGTATATACCACCTAACCGTGGTTTTTTTTTCTTTCTTTATACATACATACTAGTTACGAGTATACTATCTCTTTATCAACCAGTCTATATATTAGCAGCAGACACAGTACAGTGCGGTAGTTCACGGCTGTGGCTACCTCTGTGTCGGCACTCGGCAGCCCGTCCATAATTGTATATACCACCTAACCGTGGTTTTTTTTTCATTCTTTATACATACATACTAGTTACGAGTATACTATCTCTTTATCAACCAGTCTATATTAGCAGCAGACACAGTACAGTGCGGTAGTTCACGGCTGTGGCTACCTCTGTGTCGGCACTCGGCAGCCCGTCCATAATTGTATACTAGTATCCAATCCATCCATCTCCATTGTTTACCTGAGGTGCCTTTTAGTTGTGCCTATTAAAATATGGAGAACAAAAATGTTGAGGTTCCAAAATTAGGGAAAGATCAAGATCCACTTCCACCTCGTGCTGAAGCTGCTGCCACTAGTCATGGCCGAGACGATGAAATGCCCGGTGTTTGTGTCGGCCACTAGGGTCGCTAATCTTACTCACACAGCTACCTCATTGCGCCTCTTTTTTTCTTTGCGTCATGTGCTGTTTGGGGAGGGTTTTTTGGAAGGGACATCCTGCGTGACACTGCAGTGCCACTCCTAGATGGGCCCGGTGTTTGTGTCGGCCACTAGGGTCGCTAATCTTACTCACACAGTCAGCTACCTCATTGCGCCTCTTTTTTTCTTTGCGTCATGTGCTGTTTGGGGAGGGTTTTTTGGAAGGGACATCCTGCGTGACACTGCAGTGCCACTCCTAGATGGGCCCGGTGTTTGTGTCGGCCACTAGGGTCGCTTATCTTACTCACACAGCTACCTCATTGCGCCTCTTTTTTTCTTTGCGTCATGTGCTGTTTGGGGAGGGTTTTTTGGAAGGGACATCCTGCGTGACACTGCAGTGCCACTCCTAGATGGGCCCGGTGTTTGTGTCGGCCACTAGGGTCGCTAATCTTACTCACACAGCTACCTCATTGCGCCTCTTTTTTTCTTTGCGTCATGTGCTGTTTGGGGAGGGTTTTTTGGAAGGGACATCCTGCGTGACACTGCAGTGCCACTCCTAGATGGGCCCGGTGTTTGTGTCGGCCACTAGGGTCGCTAATCTTACTCACACAGTCAGCTACCTCATTGCGCCTCTTTTTTTCTTTGCGTCATGTGCTGTTTGGGGAGGGTTTTTTGGAAGGGCCATCCTGCGTGACACTGCAGTGCCACTCCTAGATGGGCCCGGTGTTTGTGTCGGCCACTAGGGTCGCTAATCTTACTCACACAGCTACCTCATTGCGCCTCTTTTTTTCTTTGCGTCATGTGCTGTTTGGGGAGGGTTTTTTGGAAGGGACATCCTGCGTGACACTGCAGTGCCACTCCTAGATGGGCCCGGTGTTTGTGTCGGCCACTAGGGTCGCTAATCTTACTCACACAGCTACCTCATTGCGCCTCTTTTTTTCTTTGCGTCATGTGCTGTTTGGGGAGGGTTTTTTGGAAGGGACATCCTGCGTGACACTGCAGTGCCACTCCTAGATGGGCCCGGTGTTTGTGTCGGCCACTAGGGTCGCTTATCTTACTCACACAGCGACCTCGGTGCAAATTTTAGGACTAAAAATAATATTGTGAGGTGTGAGGTATTCAGAATAGGCTGAAAATGAGTGTAAATTATGGTTTTTGAGGTTAATAATACTTTGGGATCAAAATGACCCCCAAATTCTATGATTTAAGCTGTTTTTTAGTGTTTTTGGAAAAAAACACCCGAATCCAAAACACACCCGAATCCGACAAAAAAAATTCGGTGAGGTTTTGCCAAAACGCGTTCGAACCCAAAACACGGCCGCGGAACCGAACCCAAAACCAAAACACAAAACCCGAAAAATTTCAGGCGCTCATCTCTAATTTTTATCCAATTAACCTATCAGTAATGTGCGGGCAATACATAGAGTGTAATTGTAGCATTACTGCCTCACAGCACTGGGGTCATTTGTGATATTACCATTTCTCTTCCAATTATCCAAGTATTGGTGTTTTGTACTTTTTCTGACATTCACAACTAGCAGCGAGTTTCTTGTACTGCGCAATTTCTATCCTCTCTGTTATAATCCTCAGTGCTATGAGGCAATAGTGCTAACCACCGTGCTCTCCGTGCTGACCTTACTGCAAAATCACATGTGCAAACTGGATTTTTTTTTTTTAAATGGACATGCTTCATGGGGAAGCAATGGAAATCCAATTTTAAGGGATTTTTTTTTGGAGGGTGTGGTATGTCGACACCAGAATGTTGACTTGGTCTTAATGCTGACATGGATGTTATGTCGACATGTGAACATGGTCATCATTTTTTTATTTTTTTATTCACAGTTTCTTGTGTAGCACATTCCGTTGCACTTTACAGTTGGAAACAACAATGATAAAACATAACTTGGTAACAATAGACAGTCATAGAGGTAGGAGGGCCCTGCTTGCAAGCTTGCAATCTTGTCATGTCAACAGTTGGCATGTCGACACATAATTTTTTAAATATTTAGAACATAACTCAACCCCTAAAGGGCCCCATACACTAGAACGATTATGCCCGATTTCAGCTCAGCTCGGGCATTCGGACGATATATTGGGTGAAATCGGGCATTTTGGCTGTGTATCCGATCCGATCCAATCCGATGCGCGGCCCCGTGAGCATCGGTTCGACTCCTCTAGGTCGTTAGTGCTGTACTCGTGATATGTCGGTTCCCGCAGGCACGGCTGGGATCGCATACGATATATCGCATGCACAATGTGCCAAATCGTATGGAATCGTATGGAACCACTCCCTGGAAGCTCCCCGGGAGAGTCCAAGGGAAATCGCCTCTGACTTTAGCCTCAGACATATCGTTTTAGTGTATGGGGCCCTTTACGCTAAAACTGGCATGTACTGTTGGCATTTTGTCCATGTTGACATGAAGACCGTGTCAGCATTCTGGTGTTGACATTCTGACTTGGTACCCTTTTGGAGTACAGTGCCCATGCTCCACAACATCTAACAGGAGCATATAAAAGTTCAGAATTCAGTTACACAATCATGGTTTATTCTTAAGATTTTTGATTTTCAGTTTGGCATTGTGTCGGCTAATGCAGGTCCGTCATCAAATCCAACTTCTCCTCTGTTCTACTGATAATGAATGTCAATGAGCCCAAAGTCCTCTGTATACAGTACTATAAGAGCAACTGGTTACCCCGCCATATCTCCTGCTCCTGTCACTCCTGTGGCAGACCTCTAGTCACTATCAGTAAAATAGTGATAACACTAAGTACAGGTTATTTGTAGTAGTGAAAAGTGAGAGGAAATTGGGCCTGGGGGAGATAAGGGACAGTGAAGAACTGCAGCTCCTGTAATGAATGGTCAGATACACACAGTCACTTCCAATTACTTCTACAATATTGTACATTTCACTAGTAATCTAAATCATACAATTGTGATTAGAGATTCCTGTTTCTACCAGTTCTGAACAAAATGTACTCACTGTAGATGTTACAAAACATAATTTCATATGGGAACATGTTAATCTTTCATCTAGAAAAGTTGACAACAATAAATATCAATAAATATTATTAATAATAATAATAATATAAATTTGTGTCTTATTAAGACTTAGAGGGGAAAAAAAAGGAAACTTTTTGACATATTGGGAAAATGTATCCTGAAGAGGCTGTCAGGGATTGATTAAGTTTCACCAGGGCCGTAACTAGGTGGGGGGCTAAGGGGGCATGCGCCCTGGGTGAAGGATTTGAGGGGGAGCCAAGGAGTTACAGAGGAGCAGGGTTATTATATTTTTGTACTGGCAGTGCTGTGCTGCTCCAGTGAGACAGCAGACAGCTCCCAGGGCAATGTATCTGACCCACCTGTCTGCCCGCAGCTGGCTTTCAAAGCTGTGCGGGTGAGCTCCAGTACCTATGTCGGCTTCTGTATTAAACTCTCTTCTTTGCCATGCAGTGCTGCGACTAGCGTGTGGTGCACCGTACAAGCTTTAGAAGCGCACTGTACTCTCAGTTAGCAGTATCAACCTCCGCTTTGCCTCCCAGATGGGGGGATTTGGTGTAGCTTATAGGGGGATGTAGTGTAGTGATGTAGTGTACCATATAGGGTATGTAGTGTAGTACAGGTTGAGTATCCCATATCCAAATATTCCGAAATACTGACTTTTTTGAGTGAGAGTGAGATAGTGAAACCTTTGTTTTTTGATGGCTCAATGTACACAAACTTTGTTTAATACACAAAGATATTAAAAATATTGTATTAAATGACCCTCAGGCTGTGTGTATAAGGTGCATATGAAACATAAATGAATTGTGTGAATGTACACACAATTTGTTTAATGCACAAAGTTATTAAAAATATTGGCTAAAAATGACCTTCAGGCTGTGTGTATAAGGTGTATATGGAACATAAATGCATTCTGTGCTTAGACTTGGGTCCCATCACCATGATATCTCATTATGGTATGCAATTATTCCAAAATACGGAAAAATCCGATATCCAAAATACCTCTGGTCCCAAGCTTTTTGGATAAGGGATACTGAACCTGTAATGTATTGCAGTATATAGGGGCATGTAGTGCACTGATGTGGTGTAGTATATAAGGGGATGTAGTGTAGTGATGTAGTGTAGCATACTGTATATGGTATGCAATGCAGTGCAAAGGCGCATTTAGTGTAATTATGTAGTGCAGTGGATAGGAGAATGTAGTGCAGTGATGAAGTGTTATGATATAGTGCAATGTAAGAGGACACACAGAGGAGCATATACTTGAACATGCTGGTGGGGCATGTGACGCATAGGACATTTGAGGCACATAGTTGAATATTGTCAAGTAGTGTCTCCGTTTTTTTAGAAAATTGATGATCTAATTATCTTTTTTTTTTGGGGGGGGGGCCCCACCAAATTACTGCCTTGCCCCGGGTGACGAAAATCCTAGTTTCGGCGTGCCCAGGGGTGGATTCAGGAGTCAGTCCGGCCCTAGGCACAATAATATTGCTCCCCGTCCTCCAGCTGCCTCCTGTTTTGGTTGCCTGCAGACTATGGGGGTAATTCCAAGTTGATCGCAGCAGGAAATTTTTTAGCAGTTGGGCAAAACCATGTGCACTGCAGGGGGGGGCAGATATAACATGTGTAGAGAGAGTTAGATTTGGGTGGGTTATTTTGTTTCTGTGCAGGGTAAATACTGGCTGCTTTATTTTTACACTGCAAATTAGATTGCAGATTGAACATACCACACCCAAATCTAACTCTCTCTGCACATGTTATATCTGCCTCCCCTGCAGTACACATGGTTTTGCCCAATTGCTAACAGAATTCCTGCTGCAATCAACTTGGAATTACCCCCTATGGGCCTAATTCAAGGTTGATTGCATAACAACATTTTCCTCTAATGGGCAAAACCATGTGCACTGCAGGTGGGGCAGATGCATACTTGCCTACCTGACCCTCTCCATGAGGGAGAAAATGCTCTGTTCCTGGACTTTCCTGGTAATGTATGATTGCCATCACCTGTGGTGAAACACCTTTCTTATCAATTAACTAGCTCACCACAGGTGATGGCAATCATACATTACCAGGAAAGTCCAGGAACAGAGCATTTTCTCCCTCATGGAGAGGGTCAGGTAGGCAAGTATGGGCAGATGTAACATGCGCAGAGAGAGTTATAGGCCCTACGCACTGGGCGATAGTACGCAAAGATATGAACGATCTCGTTCATTAATGAACAAGATACCATTCATACAGGGCCGGTGCAAGGTTTCTTGGCACCCTAGGCAAATTGTCTGCCTACTGCCCCCCAACGTCATCAGTTACTCACTTTCCCAGTCACTAAGGTGAAAGTTCATAGGTGGCATCTTATACATTTCCCAGCCGTCTGACTGCATTATCTCTCAAAGATATCATTAATTATTTCATAGCTACACTCAGTGGCACCACCTTCCATGATCCTGGCTCCCTACCCAGCTGCCTATCTCTTTCTATTTCATTCATCTCACATACATACATACATACATACATACATACACTGCCTCCCTCATACATACATACATACATACATACATACATACATACACTGCCTCTCTCATACATACATACATTTCTCTGACGTCCTAGTGGATGCTGGGGACTCCGTCAGGACCATGGGGATTAGCGGCTCCGCAGGAGACAGGGCACAAAAATAAAGCTTTAGGATCAGGTGGTGTGCACTGGCTCCTCCCCCTATGACCCTCCTCCAAGCCTCAGTTAGGTTTTTGTGCCCGTCCGAGCAGGGTGCAATCTAGGTGGCTCTCCTAAGGAGCTGCTTAGAAAAAGTTTTTAGGTTTTTTATTTTACAGTGAGTCCTGCTGGCAACAGGCTCACTGCAACGAGGGACTTAGGGGAGAAGAAGTGAACTCACCTGCGTGCAGGATGGATTGGCTTCTTAGGCTACTGGACACCATTAGCTCCAGAGGGATCGAACACAGGCCCAGCCATGGAGTCCGGTCCCGGAGCCGCGCCGCCGACCCCCTTGCAGATGCCGAAAAGTGAAGAGGTCCAGAAACCGGCGGCAGAAGACTTTTCAGTCTTCATGAGGTAGCGCACAGCACTGCAGCTGTGCGCCATTGTTGTCACACACTTCACACCAGCGGTCACGGAGGGTGCAGGGCGCTGCGGGGGGCGCCCTGGGCAGCAATGAGAATACCTTGTTCTGGCTAAAAAATACATCACATATAGCCCCTGGGGCTATATGGATGTATTTAACCCCTGCCAGGTCTCACAAACACCGGAGAAGAGCCCGCCGAAATAGGGGGCGGGGCCTATCTCCTCAGCACACAGCGCCATTTTCCTGCTCAGCTCCGCTGCGAGGAAGGCTCCCAGGACTCTCCCCTGCACTGCACTACAGAAACAGGGTAAAACAGAGAGGGGGGGGCACTTTTTTGGCGTTTTTTGATATATTAAGCTGCTATAAGGGAGACAACACTTCTATAGGGTTGTTCCTATATATTTATAGCGCTTGGGTGTGTGCTGGCAAACTCTCCCTCTGTCTCCCCAAAAGGCTAGTGGGGTCCTGTCTTCGATAAGAGCATTCCCTGTGTGTCTGCTGTGTGTCGGTACGTGTGTGTCGACATGTATGAGGACGATGTTGGTGTGGAGGCGGAGCAATTGCCGGTAATGGTGATGTCACCCCCTAGGGAGTCGACACCGGAATGGATGGCTTTGTTTATGGAATTACGTGATAATGTCAGCACATTACAAAAATCAGTTGACGACATGAGACGGCCGGCAAACCAGTTAGTACCTGTACAGGCGTCTCAGACACCGTCAGGGGCTGTAAAACGCCCTTTACCTCAGTCGGTCGACACAGACCCAGACACGGACACCGAATCTAGTGTCGACGGTGAAGAAACAAACGTATTTTCCAGTAGGGCCACACGTTATATGATCACGGCAATGAAGGAGGCTTTGCATATCTCTGATACTGCATGTACCACAAAAAGGGGTATTATGTGGGGTCTGAAAAAACTACCTGTAGTTTTTCCTGAATCAGACGAATTGAATGAAGTGTGTGATGAAGCGTGGGTTAACCCCGATAGAAAACTGCTAATTTCAAAGAAGTTATTGGCATTATATCCTTTCCCGCCAGAGGTTAGGGCGCGCTGGGAAACACCCCCTAGGGTGGATAAGGCGCTCACACGCTTATCAAAACAAGTGGCGTTACCGTCTCCTGAAACGGCCGCCCTCAAGGATCCAGCGGATAGGAGGCTGGAAACTACCCTGAAAAGTATATACACTCATACTGGTGTTATACTGCGACCAGCCATCGCCTCTGCATGGATGTGCAGTGCTGGGGTGGTTTGGTCGGATTCCCTGACTGAAAATATTGATACCCTAGATAGGGACAGTATTTTATTGACTTTAGAGCAATTAAAGGATGCTTTTCTTTATATGCGAGATGCTCAGAGGGATATTTGCACTCTGGCATCGAGAGTAAGTGCGATGTCCATATCTGCCAGAAGAAGTTTATGGACGCGACAATGGTCAGGTGATGCGGATTCCAAACGGCATATGGAAGTATTGCCGTATAAGGGGGAGGAATTATTTGGGGTCGGTCTATCGGATTTGGTGGCCACGGCAACAGCCGGGAAATCCACCTTTTTACCTCAGGTCCCCTCCCAACAGAAAAAGACACCGTCTTTTCAGCCGCAGTCCTTTCGTTCCTATAGGAACAAGCGGGCGAAAGGACAGTCATATTTGCCCCGACTCCGAGGCAAAGGAAAGGGTAAGAGAGTGCACCAAGCAGCTTCTTCCCAGGAGCAGAAGCCCCCCCCGGCTTCTGCAAAGCCCTCAGCATGACGTTGGGGCTTTACAAGCGGACTCAGGGGCGGTGGGGGGTCGACTCAAGAATTTCAGCGCACAGTGGGCTCACTCACAGGTGGACCCCTGGATCCTGCAGATAGTATCTCAGGGTTACAGGTTGGAATTCGAGAAGTCTCCCCCTCGCCGGTTCCTAAAGTCTGCTCTGCCAACGTCTCCCTCAGACAGGGCGACGGTATTGGAAGCCATTCACAAGCTGTATTCTCAGCAGGTGATAGTCAAGGTACCCCTCCTACAACAGGGAAAGGGGTATTATTCCACACTATTTGTGGTACCGAAGCCGGACGGCTCGGTAAGACCTATTCTAAATCTGAAATCTTTGAACCTGTACATACAAAAATTCAAGTTCAAGATGGAGTCACTCAGAGCAGTGATAGCGAATCTGGAAGAAGGGGACTTTATGGTGTCCCTGGACATCAAGGATGCTTACCTGCATGTCCAAATTTGCCCTTCACATCAAGGGTACCTCAGGTTCGTGGTGCAAAACTGTCATTATCAGTTTCAGACGCTGCCGTTTGGATTGTCCACGGCACCTCGGGTCTTTACCAAGGTAATGGCCGAAATGATGTTTCTTCTGCGAAGAAAAGGCGTATTAATTATCCCTTACTTGGACGATCTCCTGATAAGGGCAAGGTCCAGGGAACAGCTGGGGGACGTAGTAGCACTAACCCAAGTAGTGCTGCAACAGCACGGGTGGATTCTGAATTTTCCAAAATCTCAATTGACCCCGACGACACGTCTGCTGTTCCTGGGAATGATTCTGGACATGGTTCAGAAAAAGGTGTTTCTTCCGGAGGAGAAAGCCAGGGAGTTATCCGAACTTGTCAGGAACCTCCTAAAACCAGGGAAAGTGTCTGTGCATCAATGCACAAGAGTCCTGGGAAAGATGGTGGCTTCTTACGAAGCGATTCCATTCGGCAGATTCCACGCACGAACTTTTCAGTGGGATCTGCTGGATAAATGGTCCGGATCGCATCTGCAGATGCATCAGCGGATAACCTTATCGCCACGGACAAGGGTGTCTCTTCTGTGGTGGTTGCAGAGTGCTCATCTGTTAGAGGGCCGCAGATTCGGCATACAGGACTGGGTCCTGGTGACCACGGATGCCAGTCTGAGAGGCTGGGGAGCGGTCACACAGGGAAGAAACTTCCAGGGAGTATGGTCAAGCCTGGAGATGTCTCTTCACATAAATATACTGGAGCTAAGAGCGATTTACAATGCTCTAAGCCTGGCAAAACCCCTGCTTCAGGGTCAGCCGGTGTTGATCCAGTCGGACAACATCACGGCAGTCGCCCACGTAAACAGACAGGGCGGCACAAGAAGCAGGAGAGCAATGGTAGAAGCTGCAAGGATTCTTCGCTGGGCGGAAGATCATGTGATAGCACTGTCAGCAGTGTTCATTCCGGGAGTGGACAACTGGGAAGCAGACTTCCTCAGCAGATACGATCTACACCCGGGAGAGTGGGGACTTCATCCAGAAGTCTTCCACATGATTGTGAACCGTTGGGAAAAACCAAAGGTGGATATGATGGCGTCTCGCCTCAACAAAAAACTGGACAGGTATTGCGCCTGGTCAAGAGACCCTCAGGCAATAGCTGTGGACGCTCTGGTAACACCGTGGGTGTTCCAGTCAGTGTATGTGTTTCCTCCTCTGCCTCTCATACCAAAAGTACTGAGAATTATACGGCAAAGGGGAGTAAGAACGATACTCGTGGCTCCGGATTGGCCAAGAAGAACTTGGTACCCGGAACTTCAGGAGATGCTCACGGAAGATCCGTGGCCTCTACCTCTAAGACGGGACCTGCTTCAGCAGGGACCGTGTCTATTCCAAGACTTACCGCGGCTGCGTTTGACGGCATGGCGGTTGAACGCCGAATTCTAAGGGAAAAAGGCATTCCGGAAGAGGTCATTCCTACACTGGTAAAAGCCAGGAAGGAGGTGACTGCACAACATTATCACCGCATTTTGAGAAAATATGTTGCGTGGTGTGAGGCCAGGAAGGCCCCCACGGAGGAATTTCAATTGGGTCGATTCCTACATTTCCTGCAAACAGGATTGTCTATGGGCCTCAAATTGGGGTCCATTAAGGTTCAAATTTCGGCCCTGTCGATTTTCTTCCAGAAAGAATTGGCTTCAGTTCCTGAAGTCCAGACTTTTGTAAAAGGAGTACTACATATACAGCCCCCGGTTGTGCCCCCAGTGGCTCCGTGGGACCTTAATGTAGTTTTGGATTTTCTCAAATCCCATTGGTTTGAGCCACTCAAATCGGTGGATTTGAAATATCTTACATGGAAAGTAACCATGCTACTGGCCCTGGCTTCAGCCAGGAGAGTGTCAGAATTGGCGGCTTTATCGTATAAAAGCCCATATCTGATTTTCCATTCGGACAGGGCAGAACTGCGGACGCGTCCTCAGTTTCTGCCTAAGGTGGTGTCAGCATTTCACCTGAACCAGCCTATTGTGGTGCCTGCGGCTACTAGCGATTTGGAGGATTCCAAGTTGCTGGACGTTGTCAGGGCATTGAAAATATATATTTCAAGGACGGCTGGAGTCAGAAAATCTGACTCGCTGTTTATACTGTATGCACCCAACAAGCTGGGTGCTCCTGCTTCTAAGCAGACGATTGCTCGTTGGATTTGTAGCACAATTCAACTTGCACATTCTGTGGCAGGCCTGCCACAGCCTAAATCTGTCAAGGCCCATTCCACAAGGAAGGTGGGCTCATCCTGGGCGGCTGCCCGAGGGGTCTCGGCATTACAACTCTGCCGAGCAGCTACGTGGTCGGGGGAGAACACGTTTGTAAAATTCTACAAATTTGATACCCTGGCTAAAGAGGACCTGGAGTTCTCTCATTCGGTGCTGCAGAGTCATCCGCACTCTCCCGCCCGTTTGGGAGCTTTGGTATAATCCCCATGGTCCTGACGGAGTCCCCAGCATCCACTAGGACGTCAAAGAAAATAAGATTTTACTTACCGATAAATCTATTTCTCGTAGTCCGTAGTGGATGCTGGGCGCCCATCCCAAGTGCGGATTGTCTGCAATACTTGTACATAGGCCCTCATTCCGAGTTGTTCGCTCGGTATTTTTCATCGCATCGCAGTGAAAATCCGCTTAGTACGCATGCGCAATGTTCGCACTGCGACTGCGCCAAGTAACTTTACTATGAAGATAGTATTTTTACTCACGGCTTTTTCTTCGCTCCGGCGATCGTAATGTGATTGACAGGAAATGGGTGTTACTGGGCGGATACACGGCGTTTCAGGGGCGTGTGGCTGAAAACGCTACCGTTTCCGGAAAAAACGCAGGAGTGGCCGGGGAAACGGTGGGAGTGCCTGGGCGAACGCTGGGTGTGTTTGTGACGTAAACCAGGAACGACAAGCACTGAAATGATCGCACAGGCAGAGTAAGTCTGGAGCTACTCTGAAACTGCTAACTCGTTTGTAATCGCAATATTGCGCGTACGTCGGTCGCAATTTTAAGAAGCTAAGATTCACTCCCAGTAGGCGGCGGCTTAGCGTGTGTAACTCTGCTACATTCGCCTTGCGAGCGAACAACTCGGAATGAGGGCCATAGTTATTGTTACAAAAAAATCGGGTTGTTATTGTTGTGAGCCGTCTGTTCAGAGGCTCCTACGTTTGTCATACTGTTAACTGGGTTCGGATCACAAGTTGTACGGTGTGATTGGTGTGGCTGGTATGAGTCTTACCCGGGATTCA
This sequence comes from Pseudophryne corroboree, assembly GCF_028390025.1. Taxonomy (NCBI): domain Eukaryota; kingdom Metazoa; phylum Chordata; class Amphibia; order Anura; family Myobatrachidae; genus Pseudophryne; species Pseudophryne corroboree. Next base: position 809,756,193 of record NC_086448.1, read on the forward strand.
AAATCCTTCCTTATTGTGTACGCTCGTCCGGGCACAGTATCCTAACTGAGGCTTGGAGGAGGGTCATAGGGGGAGGAGCCAGTGCACACCACCTGATCCTAAAGCTTTATTTTTGTGCCCTGTCTCCTGCGGAGCCGCTAATCCCCATGGTCCTGACGGAGTCCCCAGCATCCACTACGGACTACGAGAAATAGATTTATCGGTAAGTAAAATCTTATTTTCCATACACTGCCTCTCTCATATATACATTTATACTCTCTCATTCCTTCACAACTCTCTACTTTTTCTCTGTCTTTCTCATTCTTGCTCTCTTTTACATATATATTATCTCCCTTTATTTCTGCCACACACACATCTCTCTTTCTATTTTATTCTGTCTCTTATACATATATACATACATATTCACTGCCTCTCTCATACATACACTGCCTCTCTCATACATACATACATACATACATACATACACTGCCTCTCTCATACATACATAAATATTCACTGACTCTCTCATACATACACTGCCTCTCTCATACATACATACATACATATTCACTGACTCTCTCATACATACATACATACATACATACATACATACATACATACATACATATTCACTGACTCTCTCATACATACACTGCCTCTCTCATACATACATACATACATACACTGCCTCTCTCATACATACACTGCCTCTCTCATACATACATATTCACTGCCTCTCTCATACATACATACATACATACATACATACATACACTGACTCTCATACATACACTGCCTCTCTCATACATACACTGCCTCTCTCATACATACATACATACATATTCACTGCCTCTCTCATACATACATACATACATATTCACTGCCTCTCTCATACATACACTGCCTCTCTCATACATACATACATACATACATACATACACTGCCTCTCTCATACATACACTGCCTCTCTCATACATACATACGTACATACATACACTGCCTCTCTCATACATACATACATACATACATACATACACTGCCTCTCTCATACATACATACATACCTACATACACTGCCTCTCTCATACATACATACATACATACATACACTGCCTCTCATACATACACTGCCTCTCTCATACATACATACATACATACACTGCCTCCATCATACATACATACATACACTGCCTCTCTCATACATACATACATACATACATACATACATACACTGCCTCTCTCATATATACATTCATACATACATACACACACTGCCTCTCTCATACATACACTGCCTCCCTCATACATATATACATACACTGCCTCTCTCATACATACATACATACATACATACATACATACATAGCCTCTCTAATACATACATACACTGCCTCTCATACATACATACACTGCCTCTCTCATATATACATTCATACACTGCCTCTCTCATACATACACTGCCTCCCTCATACATACACTACCTCTCTCATACATACATACATACATACATACATACATACACTGCCTCTCTCATACATACACTGCCTCTCTCATACATACATACATACATACATACAATGCCTCCCTCATACATACATACATACACTGCCTCTCTCATACATACATACATACATACATACATACACTGCCTCTCTCATACATACATAAATATTCACTGACTCTCTCATACATACACTGCCTCTCTCATACATACATACATACATACATATTCACTGACTCTCTCATACATACATACATACATACATACATACATACATATTCACTGACTCTCTCATACATACACTGCCTCTCTCATACATACATACATACATACACTGCCTCTCTCATACATACACTGCCTCTCTCATACATACATATTCACTGCCTCTCTCATACATACATACATACATACATACATACACTGACTCTCATACATACACTGCCTCTCTCATACATACACTGCCTCTCTCATACATACATACATACATATTCACTGCCTCTCTCATACATACATACATACATATTCACTGCCTCTCTCATACATACACTGCCTCTCTCATACATACATACATACATACATACATACACTGCCTCTCTCATACATACACTGCCTCTCTCATACATACATACGTACATACATACACTGCCTCTCTCATACATACATACATACATACATACATACATACATACACTGCCTCTCTCATACATACATACATACCTACATACACTGCCTCTCTCATACATACATACATACATACATACATACACTGCCTCTCATACATACACTGCCTCTCTCATACATACATACATACATACACTGCCTCCATCATACATACATACATACACTGCCTCTCTCATACATACATACATACATACATACATACATACACTGCCTCTCTCATATATACATTCATACATACATACACACACTGCCTCTCTCATACATACACTGCCTCCCTCATACATATATACATACACTGCCTCTCTCATACATACATACATACATACATACATACATACATAGCCTCTCTAATACATACATACACTGCCTCTCATACATACATACACTGCCTCTCTCATATATACATTCATACACTGCCTCTCTCATACATACACTGCCTCCCTCATACATACACTACCTCTCTCATACATACATACATACATACATACATACACTGCCTCTCTCATACATACACTGCCTCTCTCATACATACATACATACATACATACAATGCCTCCCTCATACATACATACATACATACACTGCCTCTCTCATACATACATACATACATACATACACTGCCTCTCTCATATATACATTCATACATACATACACTGCCTCTCTCATACATACACTGCCTCCCTCATACATATATACATACACTGCCTCTCTCATACATACATAGCCTCTCTAATACATACATACACTGCCTCTCATACATACATACACTGCCTCTCTCATATATACATTCATACATACATACACTGCCTCTCTCATACATACACTGCCTCCCTCATACATATATACATACACTGCCTCTCTCATACATACATACATACATAGCCTCTCTAATACATACATACACTGCCTCTCATACATACACTGCCTCTCTCATATATACATTCATACATACATACACTGCCTCTCTCATACATACACTGCCTCCCTCATACATACACTACCTCTCTCATACATACATACATACATACATACATACATACATACACTGCCTCTCTCATACATACATACATACATACATACATACAATGCCTCCCTCATACATACATACATACATACATACATACATACACTGCCTCTCTCATACATACATACATACATACATACACTGCCTCTCTCATATATACATTCATACATACATACACTGCCTCTCTCATACATACACTGCCTCCCTCATACATACACTGCCTCATACATACATACATACATACATACATACATACACTGCCTCTCTAATACATACACTTCCTCTCATACATACATACATACATACATACACTGCCTCCATACATACACACAGGGTTGATATCGGGTGACCGGCGGTTGGGAGACCACCGGTCACCATACTGAAGCAGGGATCCCGTCTGTCAGATGGCCGCCGGGGGGAGGGGGGGGGGACATCCATACACTGCCTCCATACATATATAAACATACACTGTCTCTATACATCCATACACAGCCTCCATACATACATATATACATCCAAACACTGCCTCCATACATACACACACATATATACATCCATACACTGCCTCCATACACATATACAGTACATCCATACACTGCCTCCTTACATATATACAATACGTCCATACACTGCCTCCATACATATATACACTACATCCATACACTGCCTCCATACATATATACAGTACATCCATACACTGCATCCACACATACATACATACATACACTGCCTCCATACATATACACATATATACATCCATACACTGCCTCCATACATACACACACATATATACATCCATACACTGCCTCCATACATATATACAGTACATCCATACACTGCCTCCATACATACACACACATATATACATCCATACACTGCCTCCTTACATATATACAATACATCCATACACTGCCTCCATACACATATACATTCATACATACACACATATATACAGCCATACACTACCTTCATACATCCATACACTACCTCCATACATACACACATATATACAATACAGCGATACACAGCCTCCATACGTACATACATATATACATTCATACACACACTGCACCGTACGTACGTATGTACGTACGTACGTACTGTATATACATCCATACACTGCCTCCATACACATATACATTCATACATACACACATATATACAGCCATACACTACCTTCATACATATATACATCCATACACTACCTCCGTACACACACACATATATACAATACAGCGATACACTGCCTCCATATGTACATACATATATACATTCATACACACACACACTGCACCGTACGTACGTATATACATCCATACACTGCCTCCATACATACACACATATATACAGCCATACACTACCTCTATACATATATACAGTACATCCATACACTGCCTCCATACGTACATACCTACATATATACATTCATACACTGCCTCCGTACGTACGTACGTACGTACGTACGTACGTACATACATACATTCATACACGGCCTACGTACGTACACAGCCTCCATACACTGCCTCCATATGTACATACATATATACATACACTGCCTCCATACATACATCTATACACTGCCTCCATATGTACATACATATATACACACATACATAGCCTCCACACATATATACACTGTCTCCATACATCTATATACACATAATGTCATCATACATACTGTGCATAAATCCAACCCCCCTCCCACCTTCAGTGCACACTTTTGCAGCTACCACTTCCCCGGGGTGTGACTCCAGGCAGCCACTACTCCGGGTGCCCCACCATCGCTCCAAGGGGGCGACATCTTACCGATGGCCAGGAAGCTGTACTGTTCCCCGCTGCTGCCACCATCTTCCGGTTTACTGCTGCTGTTGCCGGCGGCTCCATAGTGCACAGCAACAGGTGAGGGGCGGGCGGCCGGCTGCTGCTGGCGGGAGGCACTGTTCCTGGTGCTGCCGCCAGCTCCGGCTGCACAGTGCGCTGAAGATAGCGCGCCTGCTTCTGTCGGGGGGGGGGGGGGGGGCGGGCGCGCGCCTGATGCTGCACTTGTCCTCAATCCCCTCCGGAACCCACAGAACTATATTTTTTTTAAAAACGGTGCCGTGGGTTGCGGTGGAAAGTGGAGGCTGCTCACTCCTAGTTGTGCTGCTAAGTGCCGCCCTCCAGCGGCCGGCGCTCTAGGCAGCTGCCTAAAGCTGCCTAGTGATAGCGCCGGCCCTGCATTCATATCTTTGAGTGTGGAGGCACCAGCGATGAACGATGCCCGGCCCTGCGCTCGTTCATCGCTGGTGCTCCGTCGGCTGTACATGCAGGCCAATATGGACAATCTCATCCATATTGGCCTGCACTTCTATGGAACTGGGTGACAGGGGGAGTGAAGAATCTTCACTCCCCCCGTGCCCCCCCCCCCCCGCCTCCGGGTCGCCCGTCGGCCGTATCCGCCGTCGGGCAGCTCGGCGGCGGATCGCTCAATGTGTAGGGCCCTTTAGATTTGGGTGGGTTATATTGTTTCTGTGCAGGGTAAATACTGGCTGCTTTATTTATACACTGCAATTTAGATTTCAGTTTGAACACATCCCACACAAATCTAACTCTCTCTGCGCATGTTACATCTACCCCACCTGCAGTGCACATGTGTCTTGAGTCAGCGTTCAGTGGTATCTCACTTACCAGCGCGCTGGTGTGCAGGCCTCCGGAGGTCACGGCCCCTGTTTGTTGCTGCATGAGTATCCTGTCCGTTGAGCACAGTACCCATTATCACTGTGTACCATGAAGTCCATCCAGTGTGTATCCCGCTGTGTGCCCGCCATCTGTACAGCATGGGCGCCGCCATGACACTTGTGGTCAGCTGACCTGTAATACCCAATCCTGCGCTGTGTCTGCACACATGATTCAAGTATCCAATGCCTGCTGACCGGGGGGTAAAAAATCCAGAACATCGGCTCAGTCTCATCGCCTTGAACAACGTCTGCTGGCTCCAGTGATTTCCTAGCTACAGTTTCTCCATGGAACTAAAGGCACCAGCCATCCAGCTCTGCTACCACTCCTACCACAGTTTGCTACCACTTCTACATGCAGGAAGAGACTCTCTCCAGGTGCTGCTTTACCATTCTCACCTGTGTGTTGTTAATCTGCATTCAGCACTGTGCTATTGCATCCAGCACTTAAACAACCAGCTAGTATATTATCAACTGTCTCCTGCTGTAGCCTTGCTTGGCTCTGTGGACTTTGGGGGTAATTCTGAGTTGAACGCAGCAGGAACTTTGGGGGTCATTCCGAGTTGTTCGCTCGTTATTTTTTTTCGCTACGGAGCGATTAGTCGCAAACTGCGCATGCGCAATGTACGCAGCACGCCTGCGCCAAGTAAGTTAGCACAAAAGTTTGTTATTTTGCTCACGGCAAAACAAAGTTTTTTCATCATTCTGCTGATCGTAGTGTGATTGACAGGAAGTGTGTGTTTCTGGGCGGAAACTGACCGTTTTCTGGGTGTGTGCGGAAAAACGCAGGCGTGTCAGGGAAAAACGCGGGAGTGTCTGGAGAAACGGGGGAGTGGCTGGTAGAGATGAGCGGGTTCGGTTTCTCTGAATCCGAACCCGCCCGAACTTCATGTTTTTTTTCACGGGTCCGAGCGACTCGGATCTTCCCGCCTTGCTCGGTTAACCCGAGCGCGCCCGAACGTCATCATGACGCTGTCGGATTCTCGCGAGGCTCGGATTCTATCGCGAGACTCGGATTCTATATAAGAAGCCGCGCGTCGCCGCCATTTTCACACGTGCATTGAGATTGATAGGGAGAGGACGTGGCTGGCGTCCTCTCCATTTAGATTAGGGTTGAGAGAGAGAGAGAGAGATTGACCTGAGGCTGTGATACTGTAGAAGAGAGTGCAGAGTTTAGTGACTGACGACCACAGTGACCACCAGACAGTGCAGTTGTTTGTTTTATTTAATATATCCGTTCTCTGCCTGAAAAAAACGATACACACAGTGACTCAGTCACATACCATATCTGTGTGCACTGCTCAGCCCAGTGTGCTGCATCAATGTATATATATATCTGACTGTGCTCAGCTCACACAGCTTATAATTGTGGGGGAGACTGGGGAGCACTGCAGTGCCAGTTATAGGTTATAGCAGGAGCCAGGAGTACATAATATTATATTAAAATTAAACAGTGCACACTTTTGCTGCAGGAGTGCCACTGCCAGTATGACTAGTGACCAGTGACCTGACCACCAGTATATATAATATTAGTAGTATACTATCTCTTTATCAACCAGTCTATATTAGCAGCAGACACAGTACAGTGCGGTAGTTCACGGCTGTGGCTACCTCTGTGTCGGCACTCGGCAGCCCGTCCATAATTGTATATACCACCTAACCGTGGTTTTTTTTTCTTTCTTTATAGTCATACTAGTTACGAGTATACTATCTCTTTATCAACCAGTCTATATTAGCAGCAGACACAGTACAGTGCGGTAGTTCACGGCTGTGGCTACCTCTGTGTCGGCACTCGGCAGCCCGTCCATAATTGTATATACCACCTAACCGTGGTTTTTTTTTCTTTCTTTATACATACATACTAGTTACGAGTATACTATCTCTTTATCAACCAGTCTATATATTAGCAGCAGACACAGTACAGTGCGGTAGTTCACGGCTGTGGCTACCTCTGTGTCGGCACTCGGCAGCCCGTCCATAATTGTATATACCACCTAACCGTGGTTTTTTTTTCTTTCTTTATACATACATACTAGTTACGAGTATACTATCTCTTTATCAACCAGTCTATATATTAGCAGCAGACACAGTACAGTGCGGTAGTTCACGGCTGTGGCTACCTCTGTGTCGGCACTCGGCAGCCCGTCCATAATTGTATATACCACCTAACCGTGGTTTTTTTTTCTTTCTTTATACATACATACTAGTTACGAGTATACTATCTCTTTATCAACCAGTCTATATATTAGCAGCAGACACAGTACAGTGCGGTAGTTCACGGCTGTGGCTACCTCTGTGTCGGCACTCGGCAGCCCGTCCATAATTGTATATACCACCTAACCGTGGTTTTTTTTTCTTTCTTTATACATACATACTAGTTACGAGTATACTATCTCTTTATCAACCAGTCTATATTAGCAGCAGACACAGTACAGTGCGGTAGTTCACGGCTGTGGCTACCTCTGTGTCGGCACTCGGCAGCCCGTCCATAATTGTATATACCACCTAACCGTGGTTTTTTTTTCTTTCTTTATACATACATACTAGTTACGAGTATACTATCTCTTTATCAACCAGTCTATATATTAGCAGCAGACACAGTACAGTGCGGTAGTTCACGGCTGTGGCTACCTCTGTGTCGGCACTCGGCAGCCCGTCCATAATTGTATATACCACCTAACCGTGGTTTTTTTTCTTTCTTTATACATACATACTAGTTACGAGTATACTATCTCTTTATCAACCAGTCTATATATTAGCAGCAGACACAGTACAGTGCGGTAGTTCACGGCTGTGGCTACCTCTGTGTCGGCACTCGGCAGCCCGTCCATAATTGTATATACCACCTAACCGTGGTTTTTTTTTCTTTCTTTATACATACATACTAGTTACGAGTATACTATCTCTTTATCAACCAGTCTATATATTAGCAGCAGACACAGTACAGTGCGGTAGTTCACGGCTGTGGCTACCTCTGTGTCGGCACTCGGCAGCCCGTCCATAATTGTATATACCACCTAACCGTGGTTTTTTTTTCTTTCTTTATACATACATACTAGTTACGAGTATACTATCTCTTTATCAACCAGTCTATATATTAGCAGCAGACACAGTACAGTGCGGTAGTTCACGGCTGTGGCTACCTCTGTGTCGGCACTCGGCAGCCCGTCCATAATTGTATATACCACCTAACCGTGGTTTTTTTTTCTTTCTTTATACATACATACTAGTTACGAGTATACTATCTCTTTATCAACCAGTCTATATATTAGCAGCAGACACAGTACAGTGCGGTAGTTCACGGCTGTGGCTACCTCTGTGTCGGCACTCGGCAGCCCGTCCATAATTGTATATACCACCTAACCGTGGTTTTTTTTCTTTCTTTATACATACATACTAGTTACGAGTATACTATCTCTTTATCAACCAGTCTATATATTAGCAGCAGACACAGTACAGTGCGGTAGTTCACGGCTGTGGCTACCTCTGTGTCGGCACTCGGCAGCCCGTCCATAATTGTATATACCACCTAACCGTGGTTTTTTTTTCTTTCTTTATACATACATACTAGCTACGAGTATACTATCTCTTTATCAACCAGTCTATATATTAGCAGCAGACACAGTACAGTGCGGTAGTTCACGGCTGTGGCTACCTCTGTGTCGGCACTCGGCAGCCCGTCCATAATTGTATACTAGTATCCAATCCATCCATCTCCATTGTTTACCTGAGGTGCCTTTTAGTTGTGCCTATTAAAATATGGAGAACAAAAATGTTGAGGTTCCAAAATTAGGTAAAGATCAAGATCCACTTCCACCTCGTGCTGAAGCTGCTGCCACTAGTCATGGCCGAGACGATGAAATGCCAGCAACGTCGTCTGCCAAGGCCGATGCCCAATGTCATAGTACAGAGCATGTCAAATCCAAAACACCAAATATCAGTAAAAAAAGGACTCCAAAACCTAAAATAAAATTGTCGGAGGAGAAGCGTAAACTTGCCAATATGCCATTTACCACACGGAGTGGCAAGGAACGGCTGAGGCCCTGGCCTATGTTCATGGCTAGTGGTTCAGCTTCACATGAGGATGGAAGCACTCAGCCTCTCGCTAGAAAAATGAAAAGACTAAAGCTGGCAAAAGCAGTAGCACCGCAAAGAACTGTGCGTTCTTCGAAATCCCAAATCCACAAGGAGAGTCCGACTCCAATTGTGTCGGTTGCGATGCCTGACCTTCCCAACACTGGACGTGAAGAGCATGCGCCTTCCACCATTTGCTCGCCCCCTGCAAGTGATGGAAGGAGCACCCGCAGTCCAGTTCCTGATAGTCAGATTGAAGATGTCAGTGTTGAAGTACACCAGGATGAGGAGGATATGGGTGTTGCTGGCGCTGGGGAGGAAATTGACCAGGAGGATTCTGATGGTGAGGTGGTTTGTTTAAGTCAGGCACCCGGGGAGACACCTGTTGTCCGTGGTAGGAATATGGCCGTTGACATGCCTGGTGAAAATACCAAAAAAATCAGCTCTTCGGTGTGGAAGTATTTCACCAGAAATGCGGACAACAGGTGTCAAGCCGTGTGTTCCCTTTGTCAAGCTGTAATAAGTAGGGGTAAGGACGTTAACCACCTCGGAACATCCTCCCTTATACGTCACCTGCAGCGCATTCATAATAAGTCAGTGACAAGTTCAAAAACTTTGGGTGACAGCGGAAGCAGTCCACTGACCAGTAAATCCCTTCCTCTTGTAACCAAGCTCACGCAAACCACCCCACCAACTCCCTCAGTGTCAATTTCCTCCTTCCCCAGGAATGCCAATAGTCCTGCAGGCAATGTCACTGGCAATTCTGACGAGTCCTCTCCTGCCTGGGATTCCTCCGATGCATCCTTGCGTGTAACGCCTACTGCTGCTGGCGCTGCTGTTGTTGCTGCTGGGAGTCGATGGTCATCCCAGAGGGGAAGTCGTAAGCCCACTTGTACTACTTCCAGTAAGCAATTGACTGTTCAACAGTCCTTTGCGAGGAAGATGAAATATCACAGCAGTCATCCTGCTGCAAAGCGGATAACTGAGGCCTTGACAACTATGTTGGTGTTAGACGTGCGTCCGGTATCCGCCGTTAGTTCACAGGGAACTAGACAATTTATTGAGGCAGTGTGCCCCGTTACCAAATACCATCTAGGTTCCACTTCTCTAGGCAGGCGATACCGAGAATGTACACGGACGTCAGAAAAAGACTCACCAGTGTCCTAAAAAATGCAGTTGTACCCAATGTCCACTTAACCACGGACATGTGGACAAGTGGAGCAGGGCAGGGTCAGGACTATATGACTGTGACAGCCCACTGGGTAGATGTATGGACTCCGGCCGCAAGAACAGCAGCGGCGGCACCAGTAGCAGCATCTCGCAAACGCCAACTCTTTCCTAGGCAGGCTACGCTTTGTATCACCGCTTTCCAGAATACGCACACAGCTGAAAACCTCTTACGGCAACTGAGGAAGATCATCGCGGAATGGCTTACCCCAATTGGACTCTCCTGTGGATTTGTGGCATCGGACAACGCCAGCAATATTGTGTGTGCATTAAATATGGGCAAATTCCAGCACGTCCCATGTTTTGCACATACCTTGAATTTGGTGGTGCAGAATTTTTTAAAAAACGACAGGGGCGTGCAAGAGATGCTGTCGGTGGCCAGAAGAATTGCGGGACACTTTCGGCGTACAGGCACCACGTACAGAAGACTGGAGCACCACCAAAAACTACTGAACCTGCCCTGCCATCATCTGAAGCAAGAAGTGGTAACGAGGTGGAATTCAACCCTCTATATGCTTCAGAGGTTGGAGGAGCAGCAAAAGGCCATTCAAGCCTATACAATTGAGCACGATATAGTAGGTGGAATGCACCTGTCTCAAGCGCAGTGGAGAATGATTTTAACGTTGTGCAAGGTTCTGATGCCCTTTGAACTTGCCACACGTGAAGTCAGTTCAGACACTGCCAGCCTGAGTCAGGTCATTCCCCTCATCAGGCTTTTGCAGAAGAAGCTGGAGACATTGAAGGAGGAGCTAACACGGAGCGATTCCGCTAGGCATGTGGGACTTGTGGATGGAGCCCTTAATTCGCTTAACAAGGATTCACGGGTGGTCAATCTGTTGAAATCAGAGCACTACATTTTGGCCACCGTGCTCGATCCTAGATTTAAAGCCTACCTTGGATCTCTCTTTCCGGCAGACACAAGTCTGCTGGGGTTGAAAGACCTGCTGGTGACAAAATTGTCAAGTCAAGCGGAACGCGACCTGTCAACATCTCCTCCTTCACATTCTCCCGCAACTGGGGGTGCGAGGAAAGGCTCAGAATTCCGAGCCCACCCGCTGGCGGTGATGCAGGGCAGTCTGGAGCGACTGCTGATGCTGACATCTGGTCCGGACTGAAGGACCTGACAACGATTACGACATGTCGTCTACTGTCACTGCATATGATTCTCTCAACATTGATAGAATGGTGGAGGATTATATGAGTGACCGCATCCAAGTAGGCACGTCACACAGTCCGTACTTATACTGGCAGGAAAAAGAGGCAATTTGGAGGCCCTTGCACAAACTGGCTTTATTCTACCTAAGTTGCCCTCCCACAAGTGTGTACTCCGAAAGAGTGTTTAGTGCCGCCGCTCACCTTGTCAGCAATCGGCGTACGAGGTTACATCCAGAAAATGTGGAGAAGATGATGTTCATTAAAATGAATTATAATCAATTCCTCCGCGGAGACATTGACCAGCAGCAATTGCCTCCACAAAGTACACAGGGAGCTGAGATGGTGGATTCAGTGGGGACAAATTGATAATCTGTGAGGAGGGGGATGTACACGGTGATATATCGGAGGGTGATGATGAGGTGGACATCTTGCCTCTGTAGAGCCAGTTTGTGCAAGGAGAGATTAATTGCTTCTTTTTTGGGGGGGGTCCAAACCAACCCGTCATATCAGTCACAGTCGTGTGGCAGACCCTGTCACTGAAATGATGGGTTGGTTAAAGTGTGCATGTCCTGTTTTGTTTATACAACATAAGGGTGGGGGGGAGGGCCCAAGGACAATTCCATCTTGCACCTCTTTTTTCTTTTCTTTTTCTTTGCGTCATGTGCTGTTTGGGGAGGGTTTTTTGGAAGGGACATCCTGCGTGACACTGCAGTGCCACTCCTAGATGGGCCCGGTGTTTGTGTCGGCCACTAGGGTCGCTTATCTTACTCACACAGCTACCTCATTGCGCCTCTATTTTTCTTTGCGTCATGTGCTGTTTGGGGAGGGTTTTTTTGGAAGGGCCATCCTGCGTGACACTGCAGTGCCACTCCTAGATGGGCCCGGTGTTTGTGTCGGCCACTAGGGTCGCTTATCTTACTCACACAGCGACCTCGGTGCAAATTTTAGGACTAAAAATAATATTGTGAGGTGTGAGGTATTCAGAATAGACTGAAAATGAGTGGAAATTATGGTTTTTGAGGTTAATAATACTTTGGGATCAAAATGACCGCCAAATTCTATGATTTAAGCTGTTTTTTAGGTTTTTTGGAAAAAAACACCCGAATCCAAAACACACCCGAATCCGACAAAAAAAATTCGGTGAGGTTTTGCCAAAACGCGGTCGAACCCAAAACACGGCCGCGGAACCGAACCCAAAACCAAAACACAGAACCCGAAAAATTTCCGGCGCTCATCTCTAGTGGCTGGGCGTGTGTGTGACGTCAAACCAGGACGAAACTGACTGAACTGATCGCAGTGTAGGAGTAAGTCTGGAGCTACTCAGAAACTGCTAAGAAATTTCTATTCGCAATTCTGCTAATCTTTCGTTCGCAATTCTGCTATGCTAAGATACACTCCCAGATGGCGGCGGCCTGGCGTGTGCAATGCTGCTAAAAGCAGCTAGCGAGCGAACAACTCGGAATCACCCCCTTTGTTAGCAGTTGGGCAAAACCATATGCAGTGCAGATGGGGCAGATGCAACATGTGCAGAGAGAGTTAGAGTTGGGTGGGTTATTTTGTTTCTGTGCAGGGTAAATACTGGCTGCTTTATTTTTACACTGCAATTTAGATTTCAGTTTGAACACAACCCACCCAAATCTAACTCTCTCTGCACATGTTACATCTGCCCCCCCCCCCCCCCCTGCACTGCACATGGTTTTGCCCAACTACTAACAAATTTTCTGCTGAAATCAACTCTGAATTAGGCCCTTTGTGCATATCTATTGACTGTGTGAATCTATTGCTGTCTGTTTCCAGACCGATTACCGGAGTTACTTACTGCCTGCATTTACTGCCATCGGTTGCATTACTTACCTACTGCATATTGATCCTGTTTAGCATCGGCTGCCGAGCCAGCCATCGATGTTCGCCATCGGCTTCCAGGCCGATCATAGCTGTTTGCTAATAGGCCAGCCTATTACCTGTGACTGTTATTATACCTCTGTCAGCTTCCTTGCTAAAAACCATCTGTATTGCCATTTGCTCCAGTTGTCATTCATACCTCTGTGTGCTAAATAAAACATAATTGCACACATGCGCGGGAACTTACTGCAGCCTCCTCGTTTCCTCCACCGCACCACCACTGACCCACTAGTGCCCCCTCCGGGTACAGACACCATTACAGACCTGACAACATGGTTTTGCCCATTAGAGGGAAATGTTGTTTTGCAATCAACCTTGAATTAGACCCTAAGAACCTTCTTTTACTGGGCTCCCAGAGTGCATAGGTGAAAGCTCCCGAGACTCACATGCACATGCGCCCACTCCTTAGTTCCCTCACCCTCCTCCTGATGCATCATGGGGGGGATATAATCTTTGTTCTGTGTCCAAGTAGCCACAGCTGAACTGGGACACTGGAAAGCCCTGAGGCGGGGGACTGATGTGCCGCCCCCAGGTCTGGCAATCCTAGGCACGTACCCAATGGCACCGAGAGTCGGGGGTAAGCTGGAACTACTTACACGGGCCCAAGCTGCTGGAGTGGCTCGGGTCCGCTGCTCCCCCCCAAGCACCATTACCGGGGCCCAATGTGTCTCTCTACGCCACCTCATGTGCCTTGTGGAAATCCAGGACCGTCAGAGTCTAATTCTCACCACATAAAGTGGATTTTACCATCAGATTACTCTGTAACCAGACTGGGCCAATGATGGGTTTTCGCAAAATATGTTGCATTGTATTTCTGCCATCCTCTGAATTCTTAAACCATTCTCCAGGTAACGGTAACAGTAATGTAATGGATCTCAGTTTCCCTGTGCTCGAGTACAGCACTGTGTGTGTCCCAAGACGTGTTATTATTTAAAAAAAAAAAGCATACCAAATACACAGTAAAAAAGCTAATAGTAAAAGACAATATATTTGGCAAAAAGCAGGAGCCTTGTAAAAGGCCGTACATTAAATTTGTCTGAAGGTGACTCTCTCCACCTCCATTTAGGAGTGGGTAGCATCCACCAGATTTCCCCCCCCCCCCCCCCTCTCCCCCCTGCCCTGCTAATACACACAATTAGATATTATGCTTCAGTTGTACCGGAATCTTTTAGACTGAGTAACCTTCTTCTTTTGTCTTCTATGAAATTAAGGATTATAGCGCGGCACCTCCTTACAATGATGGAAAAGGCAGGTTGAATCAGGATTTAAGTACTGCTAAGAGGGACAAACCTAAAGCACCTATCCTATGAGACAGAGGAAGACTAGAATTGAGATCTGAAAAAAAGTAATTTAGCAAAAATTAAAACCTATTATAGGGAAATAAATCTGGTCATTATCCAGTCTAATGACTTCAAGGCAATTTAGAGAACATGGTAAGATGAAAGGACACAATCGTTTGCTTCCCAAGCGCTTCCTATAGATTGTGAGCTCTCACAAGTACGTGTCTCTATCAATAACCTTTACATCTGTTTCCCTCTGTGCACGGCATGTAATGTTTTTACCGATTATTTACAGTACATATACAAAATGTTGCCCCTCTATAAATATATATTTTATTTAAAGCAAACTGCAAAAAAAGTTAGTATTGGCAGAAAAAAAAAAATGATGTGAAAGCAATAAGTATATTTGACATTATTGCATACAGTATCTCAGCAAGCACAATATAGGATATAGGGGGACATTTACTAAGCAGTGATAAGAGCGGAGAAGTGAGCCAATGGAGAAGTTGCTCCGTCAACCAATCAGCAGCTCTGTGTAATTTTATAGTATGCAAATTATAGATGTTACTTCAGTGCTGATTGGTTGCCATGGGCAACTTCTCCACTGGCTCACTTCTCCGCTCTTATCACTGCTTAGTAAATGTCCCCCATAGTTTATAGTTAGAGCGCAGTATATGGCGGCACAGCTCAGTGCTCTACAATAAAGCAAGTGTTTGCAGCAATGATTATAATGACGGCACTTTCAATTTCAATTTTATTTATTAACATTTATTCATTGCGATCCATTTACGTATCTAGGGCCAGCAAATTGTGTCGCGTTTTACAATGTGGAACGAACGCAGTAGTGAAATGGGACTAGGTAATACTAGATAAGATTAGAACTGTTATAGTAAATCAGTTCTATTTTCTCTCTTTTGGTTACAGCCCCCAACAGCAATAAGGGTGACAATTACTGTTGGGGGCTGTAACCAAAGGAGAGAAAATAGAAAAGATTTACAGGAAGTGTCAGAATGATACATTACATAAAAAATAAATAAATCTATATAAGTTTTTCAGTGACAATAAGGTTATTGAATGACAAGATGCAGTGAGAAATGCTGCACTGAGCATAATGCAGCTAGTCAGACTGATGTGAAGGATTAGATAATTGGTCACATGGGTCACAAGACCTGGTTTTATTGTTGCTACAGGCAACAGGTGCACATTTGGTAACTAAAAATACTAGCAAATAAACATAGAGGAATTGACAGCATCAGGTGACATGTATGTAGTAAAGCCATGGTTCTCAAACTCGGTCCTCAGGACCCCCAAACAGTTCACGTTTCCCAGGTCCCCCAGCAGGTGCCTAGGTGTATGTCCAACTGTCACATTTTAAAGATGCACGGGTGACCTGGAAAATGTGATCTGCTTGGGGTCCTGAGGACAGAGTTTGAGAACCACTGTAGTAACTCAATCCTACAACCATAAACATAATTCATGCATAAAATAACAGGAATTTATATTCAAAAAGTTTTCATCTATCAATCAGTTAGATGAAATTGAAAAAGTCTTTATTTAACAATATTAAATATCAACCTTAATATTTCAGCTCCTAAAAAAGTAAAACCTTGAAATCGCCAACAACTACAGATGAAGAATGATTGGTTAGTCTACAGATATGTACGGTATGGAGCCTTCAGATAAAATAATTAATGACCAGATTTGTCTGAGCTGCTTGTTGTTGGTGCTTCAGGCTGTTGGTTACATGTGCCAACGCTAAACACTGCAACAAGAACCAACAGTGTTCAGTAGTCGTATAGGAGATGTCATCATCTATGGAACCAACCTTACTGTATCTGTTTATCCGTATGCTAAAGAGTTAAATCAAAGTGTTTCGCTGCATGGAAGAGCCTGTTATCCAAACTGCTGGAAAAGAAACCTGAATAGTTATGGTTAATAGTCTAAAGTTTCCCTAAAGCTAAAAATTAAAAATGTATCAGCGCTGGAAGAAAAATATATTAAAAATGTTATGTAAGTTTCCAAGCTGTGTTTTAATCTTTGGTTCTTTGATTTATTAACATCAATTAATTTTGTTGTAAGAGCCAAGTGTCGGAAACCAAAGTTTTGCAACAAACTACAAACAGTGTTATGTTAACTATAACAATTTACAATATTCATGATAACCTATAGTATCATCTATAAAATATTACAAGACGGACTGTATTTCAGTAACATCAATATATATATATATATATATATATATACACACATATATATATATATATATATACATATATATATATATATATACACACACAAAAAAATAAAAACAATTCCCATATCTGTTATGCTCTTTCAAGTATGTCAATATTAATATTAGAACACAAGTTAGCATTATATCTTGAAGCGTTTAGACATCATACAGTATGTGAATACGCACTATGCATATTTAAATATTCATATTCTAGGACTCATTTGAATATTTCATATTTCCACTGGATTCTTGGATGACGATAGACGCAGATAGATATCATTAGCTGCATTATCATAGCAGTCTAGAAAATATTTTATTACATACAACTAAGAAATCATTTATTCTTCTCAGCCTATAGTCCTGCCTATGGCTGTGTATTTATTCCCAAACTTTACGGGACTGTGTACCTGCAGAATCACAGCTAGAACATTACTGGAAATCTTTACTGTGCTTCTGCAAGACAAGTATACGGTTATTAAGAAAATCTGTATATTTAACTTATGAGCCATGAAAAGTTAAATTGTGCCAGAAGTTTTGTCATGGAGACTGTTTAATTAACACAAATGTATAAAGGTAAAAAAAATTATACATGATTAATATGCAGTACGGATATCATTCGGAGACACCAAGAAATATTACGCTTACTGGGAAATTGTAGTAAAATTTGTACTACAATAAATTCTGACTGTTGCTTACTGGGTCAATATGCTTAAACAGACACAGGTATATTAAACCAATGTGCACTATACAAAGTTCACTCACAAATTTCTCAAGTGTAATATTCATTTCATATCTTCAGTCCAGAACTTTTAATATAATATTAATATTATGTATAATAAATTCATACAAACAGCAAGGACAGGGCATCAATACATGCACAGATAGAAAAATATTTATTTACAATACATATGACAATAAAACAGCAGTACATAGTGCCTTTGTGTTGTAGAGACCAAAGTGTGCAAAAATGCAGGAACTAGTAATAAGTACATGAGCATGTGATGCAATGCAACAAAACCTACTGCTACTGTCAGCCTTGCCTGCTTGCACTGCACATCGCATCTCATACTAGCCACCACTGCTTGTGCAATGTGCCCTTTCCTGATATCCTGCCCTGCATCACCCTATCACACACTGCTTTTGTTTTATTCAAATAACCTTATTAATTAGTATTATTATTCGAAATCTTACCAGCAGCACATGCCCCACTGTTAAAGTTTTTTTTTTTTTTTTACAAACGCCTTTCCTAATTAATATTCAGCAGCATTCCTTGCAGTCAAGTAAAAAAAAAAAAAACACCATAGAAAAAAAAAGTTGTCACAACAGATATCAAAACAGAATGCAACAATGTAACAAAACACAGAACCAGAGCTTCTCCCAGCTTCCTGCCTGGTGATTACATTACACACTTCTACCAATGCACAGCACACAGCACAGCAACCTGTGCCTCCTGAGCACAACAATGCAACTTGGAAATGAACTGAATCAAAGAGGGAGGGGGTTTGAATAGTGAATTGGGACTCCATGCCCCCTCCCCTCCCCTTGCTGCTGCTGCTGCTGTCTGTAGAAGGGGAGGCTGCTGCTGCTGCTGTGTCTTTAAGCCTGTGCAGCCGGGGGTGGTGCCTGCTCTCTGCTTAAGGCTCCTTTGATATTAATAGTGTTGGTGTCTTGCAAACTGACGTAATGCTCGCAAGCAGACTGAGGTCCTGACAAGCTGATAAGACAGATCTGATACAGAACCGATTTGGCTGCAATCTGGTCTCCTCCACAGCCTGGGATCTCCCAGTAAACCCTGAGCATCCAGATCTCCCTCTCTTCTCTCTCTCTCTCTCTCTCTGCCCCCCTCCTCCTCCTCCTCCTCCTCCAAGCCCCCACTCCTTGTTCCTGTCTGTGTCTCTTGCACTCAGACATACACACACTCAAAGGGGGGGGGGACAGGAAACCTATTCTTCTCCCCCCCACCAGCACCCCCCCCCCCTTTGCAAAAAAGAAAAGAAAATTAATAATCAGAAATCAACTCTGCAAACAACAAGGAAGCGGTTCATGGCTAACACTGGATCTCCACCATCTTCCACACTGCTGATGAGGTTACTGCAGATCAATCAACAGGTAAGGAGAGAAGAGGAGGAGGGGGGGAGCAGATCCAGCCAGCAGATCGGTGCAGGAAAGGAAGGAAGCAGCAGCTTTCTTGTCTGTCTTATTACTCTCTTTTTCTTTCTCTTGTAAATATTATTGTGTGTGTGAGTGCTTGGACGTGGGAGAGAGGGTTGCATGCAAATATATTATGTTGGGGGTGGGAGGGGGTCTCTGAGCATCTGAACCTAAACAAGTGACTTTTCTCTGAGGAGAGGAGGTAGAGGAGGGTGCAAAAAACAAAAAATTCCTCCCCACGTTTCACGTGCATTTGAGATTTCCTTCTTCTGTGTGAGTGTCTGCATGGTGGGTCAAAAAGCATGAGACTGTCATGGAAATTGGCCACTCCAGCCTCCAGTAGCCCTGGCTGTGTTCTGCTGTGCAGTAGTTCTTCTGGTCCAGTCTCTGCAAGGAAGCCCCCCAAGGTGGCCTGCTCCTGGAGAGAAAGAGGGGGTCAAGTTCAGGCACAGGAGGAGATAAAAGGAGAAAGAAGACTTTTTTTTTATTTATTTGTTTTTGTTTTTGTTTTTGGTTCATTGCTGCTCAACTGGAAAAAAAAGTAACTTCCAGGTCAATTTTTAAAAAATATCTCCTTAAAGGAGCAACTTGCTGTTTCGCCATGGAGACTAACATAGAATGGATCTGATTTTTTTATTTATTTATTTTTTACCTTTTTTGCTTTTTTTATTTTTTTGAGTTTTATTTTTCATTTAAGATATTATTGAATTGAGACTTTATAAAGCTATCAAGGGTTTACTGTTGCACCTTAGCTGTGATCATGAGAATCAGAGGGACCAAGGGACAACGATGAGCAGTAGTGAGTTTGGCAAACTTTATTTATTGAGGGTGGGGGGGGGGGGGAGGGGGATGCTGTAGATGTGGAAAGGTCTGTTTTTTTTTTTTTTCTTTGTCCTTCCTCCCAAGTTGTTGATTAAGCAGAGTGATGGTAAGGAGCATGTGTACTTGTGACTTTACAAACTATTTTTTGTATT
Organism: Pseudophryne corroboree; assembly: GCF_028390025.1. Lineage (NCBI taxonomy): Eukaryota > Metazoa > Chordata > Amphibia > Anura > Myobatrachidae > Pseudophryne > Pseudophryne corroboree. The sequence goes on from NC_086448.1 coordinate 809,777,087, forward strand.
GCATGTGCTTTACCGGATTTTGTGAATGAATGGGAGATGCAGGCTACCTCGTTGAATGTTTTTAAGTTAGCTTAATGTTATATACTGGATATACATATATATTTTTTTATGTGAGCTGTTTGATCAGTGCAGTTTTTTCCCAATTGCTGTTTGGAAGAATCTGGTTTTCAGCAACGTGATGAGAAATGAGTCATTATTCTTTATTTTTAATCCCTTGTATTCTATTTATGCTGATAATAAAAGACACATTCAAAAGAGATCTGAATTAGCAGATCTGCAGAATGAAAGCACTGTTCAACCAGGGTTTTTTTTTTTTTCTTTCTTCCGTCTGATTTGGTATAAGCATGGTTGTTGATAAACTAAACATGATATGAAAACCAGTGATAAGGCCTTGATTGGATTGGTGTGCCTGTTGTTAGATTGCAAGAGACGAATTTGCAGTTCTGCCTTTTATAGTTGATACACAGTATAAACAGTTTGCAAAGTGTTGAAAAGTTAGTGGTTTTGTTACTGTTCAAGATGAAGCTCTGCTGCTGGGAGGGGGGGGACGACTAAAAAAAAAAAAAAAAAGGCTTGATGTTAATCAGAACCCAAAAGGTCTAATCGCACCAGCCTGAGCCTGAAAATGTATTTTTAAATCTTAAGTAAATATACTGTGCAGCAAGAAGTTGAGGTCAGAAAGATGCAACGAGATCATTCCGTTGGGAACCTGTATGGAAACTGTAAATATGAGTAAATCACACAGTCAGTCTTTATTTCATCAGACGCAGAAAAGTAAAAAAAAAAAAAAAAAGTTTAGGGAAACTCTTAATCACTGCGTCTGCTTCTATCCCCCCTTCTGAGCAATTTAAGATCTTTTTAGATTTTTCAAGATTCCAATTACTTTCCTGTCTTGGTGGTGGTTGTTTTTCTTTCTGAATGAAACACTTGAACCGTTCACAATATGTGTGAAAATTGATAAGGGGCTCAATAAAGTGGTGTGTGGGACGAAATTAGTCTTGTCATCTGTTTTTTTTTGTTGTTTTTTTTTTCCAATAAAATCGCAATTGTTTTATAAGAAACGTTAATTGCATGGATATCTATCTATCTTATCTATCTTATCTATCTTATCTATCTTATCTATCTTATCTATCTATCTATCTATCTATCTATCTATCTATCTATCTATCTATCTATCTATCTATCTATCTATCCTCTGATGACAGACAGGACTGTCTGGAAGTGATACTGGTCATTTTTATATATTTTTTTTTCCCAGTGGTTAATTTAAAAAAAAACACAACTTTCTGACGTGGCTAACACAAACACGGCTACCCAAAGCTTATCTTTGTGTTCAATCTTTTTTTTTTTTTTTCATATGGCATGAGTGTAATCCTGTCTGACTGACTGGGCCTTGCGGTCTGGTAGCCTGCCTGCCTATCTCTGCCAAGGCCTAGCTAGCAGACGAGGAGTTAAAAATACCACCTGGGACTCGCTGGAGGTCCACGAGATGTGGCGGGGCTGCAGCTTTACACATTACCAGGGGGAGAGGAGGAGGAGAAGGAGGGGGGGGGGGGGGGGGGGGAGGCATTATATTTTGACTTGCTGGATGGACTACATTTGCGAACATGTCAGAGGTTAGAAAACACGAATTGCACCAATAGGCCGGTGCATGCACTTATATTAAAAGCAAACATGTACAAATTGGTAGTAAAAATACTGCTGTGACTATATTTTGTTTCGGATATTCTGCATGAGTGTAAAATGAGTCCATTCATTCAATCAACTGACAACTTTCCAACCTCTGTTTGCCTATGCTTAATTTACTTTCCACAGGACAACTATTGTGGCAGTCTGGATTCGTTTTTTTGGCAGGCACAGGACAACTCTGAACGCAGACGTTTCTGTCCCAAATATTACACCTCGCAAGTCAAATTGGAGTTTATAACGCTAGACAGATAACTCTTAACATATATAGCGTAATACATTTTCCATAGGCTGCTATAGAAGGGGCTCTCTTTTGGGGTTGTGTCTGTGGTACAAAGTTTCTTAAAAGTTGTCTTTGGCTCTGTGATGTGGCAGAGCCCATAGTCCTGCCTGTCACGTAGGAGACGTTATCATTCCCAGAAGTGGGTCTGCAGTCTCAGAAAACTGTCATTTAAGGTAGAACCCCCCCTCCCCCCGACCTTTGACCACCAAACAACATGGATGCCATTTCGGCTTAGCATAGAACGCAAAAGTTTTTTCCATATGGGCCACAAAATTTGCGCAAGTATATTGTTCTGCTATTCGGTTCCCTTATCTAGGAACGACACTGAGTAGCACTTGCTTATGTACACAATAATGGCTTTATTGTAACACATCAGTGTAGCCTAGAATAGCAATGCTAATTCTCGTAGGCAGAAATATAATGACGTTTTGTTGTACAACTCAGTGTATAGGGATACCAACAACCCCCCCACCCCACCAAAAAAAAAATAATAATAATAATCTCATTGCTATGATATAAACCAGCTACTGTAGACGTACGCAAAGATACAACTTTTTTTTTTCTGATGTCATATTTTTCAGTCCTTTTGATTGGTTTCCATTAAAAAAAAAAACAGAAAAACTTTTATTTACTTTAGTAGTGTAGTGTCAAGTCACCCCTTGGTGCTAGATTGGACAGACGCCTACTGTATTCGTGACTTGTAGATTCATTTGTATACCTGTGAATGGACTTTGTTGCAGCTTTGGGGGGATGTTGGTATAGTATTACTGTGAATGAAATAACTTTCACTTGTATATATGGGAGACGAAAGCTACTTCTGAATCTGTTACATACAACAGACGCCTTGTGTTAGTTGGGGTGTATCATAGCTTTGAATTCTTAGGACTAGAAATTTATTTTGCACAGTAGTTCAGCTGAAACTTTTTCTTTTCTTTTTTTAAATATTTTTGCAGGTTGACTGTAATGATATAATTTACTGTATCTGGAAGCCTGACTCTTTTTTTTACAACATATTCAGGGTTTTATAAGCTTCTACAATATTTCTCTGCTGTAGTATAAGTATTAAAAGCAGTCGCTGGCCATCCACATAACAAGGCACTTTAAAAAATGTGACAAAAAAAAAAGTTTCAGATGTGTGCCGGCTATGGTTTAAGTTCTGATAATAGTACTTTATTACACGCTAAGGTATTGTGCTGTCGGGAGCTTTACCATTGCAGCAAATACAGAGAGCATATGTGTAACAGTGATGTGTGAATGCCATTAATACCTGTCTGCAAATGACTGGTGATTTATTCTGTAGGGTCTAGAATTCTGAATGCCATTTTGAAAACGTATGCACTGTTATTCTGCCTGGTGGGGTTGGCTGGTAGTGTGTCGGTAGTTAGGCAAATAACGATACATAGGTGACCCAGGGGCGCATTATAGAAAAAGCACTTAATAAATAAAAGTTAATTTTAAAAGTAATTGAGCTAACAGTCTAGAAATCTGACCGTGCAAGCTTTTCTTTACATATACATATTGAAAAATAATTTTACATTCACTCCGCCAAGGCACAATACTGTGTGTTTTGTGTGTGTGTGTGTGTGTGTGTGTGTGTGTGTGTGTGTGTGTGTATATATATATATATAATATTATATTAGAGAGAGAGAGAGATATCTAGATATAGACTAATATATATATATATGTGTGTGTGTGTATTATTTTTAGCTAGGAACATTTATTGACTTACTGTAACTACAGTTGGGATTTGAGCAAGTAAATATCTCAGTTGGAGAAGTTTACCCCCCTAACTGGCTTTCAACAGGTTTATACACCATCGTCTGATTTTAAGAAACTGTGGGTAATATTATGTTTAGTGTATTTCATGTGAGCAGTTACATAAACAATCTCCCAGCAAATGGCCTAAATAAGGTCCTTACTTAAATAACTGCAACAAATATATAAATGTGTGTGTATATATATATATATATATATATATATATATATATATAGTCATTTTTTAAGGTCCTTTTAAAGACCTGTGTGCAATGTGTATTGTATTGAAATCAGTGTGTACGTGTGTGCTCTAGACTTACCTAATAATTGCCCTCAGCATTTTTTTAGGTGTTTTTTTTTATTATTATTTGAGCTTTTCTTAGTTGATATTTCCCCAATTTTTTTGCTTATGTATATGCTTGAAAGAGATCTAACAGTTCTCAAATGTTGTTGTTGTTGTTGTTGTTGTTGTGTGGAATAAACTACTCTTATGTGTTGTTGTTTTTCCATTCTTGAAGTGATGTGCTGTAACTTTTATTACAATTATAATATGATTTTTGTACCTGCTTTTATATACAGGTTTTGCCTTTTTTTTTATACTTTGCACTACTGCAGCCACATCTACAGCACAGTGAAAAATTAGCTTCCTAGTGTAATTTTTATTTTTGCAGTGTATTAAAAAAAAAAAAAAATTCCTGCTGAGCTCTGCTGGAACGCTGCAATTGCTGTGTATAATGAGATCCCAATGGCAGTTTGATTTTAGTGTCTTTAAATCTCTGTTTCTTATTTAACATTGTAAAGCATTCTTACTTAAAATCGGATGTAAGAGCGATCTGGATGGTCTCTTTCTTTCAGGCAACATAAGGCCACAAAAGTGACTGGTGTGCTTTACAAGATTAATAAAGAAATTTTTAATAGTACGTAGGATTTATTTTTTATTTTTGTGTGCGTAACACAGGTGGCCTATATGTAAAATGTTAACTAATCGCCCCACCGATGGAAGTTCTTGGGTTTGCGGAACTTCCATAAATGGACATTTGTGATGTACAGTAGTGAAGCAATAGATCTAGTATTTAAAATGCAATAAAAAAAAAAATTGCGAGGCACCAAAGTTTTTTTCTTTTCTTTTACGAAACTAATCAAAGTCTATGCATTGGTCGTATCCGTGGTAATAGCACACAGTAATTGTTAATTGATACTTACAGTGTGATACGGGATTAAGTGAGTTCATAGGAGGAATGACTATGTCAGCTCTATGAAGTAGTGTTAACACCCTATTGATAAATTTACGTAGCCATGTGTTATGTGATGTATGTGCTGCGTTTCAGCCTGCAACCCTCCCTACAGTCCCAATGAACCTGATTTGAAGGGTATGCCATTACAGCTTAAACAAGACCCAGAGCTTTGCTGGAACCGTCATCTGGCGGGCCATGTCTCGCTTACGACAAAAACCTCTCCGTCGGGCGACAGAAGTTTGGATGCTGGACTGGTGGCATCATAAGCTGGCAAGTCGGAAACGATCAAACAATTCTGACTGGTGCCAGTATTTCATTCCTGCAGGTTAGACACCCCACCCAATGTGATGCCCCACCCTGTGTGGATGACTATAATTCAGTAGGGCTATGCTTATCGTGGTAACCCTCCCTAAGGCTGGAGACGTAGATGCATTTGGTTTCTTTAATCTACGTTTGCATCCTAGAACAAAGTCTGTCCCTAAGAATCGAGGCTTTCCTCAAATATGCAAGGTTAGGAAACCCCAAATAAGTTTCTTTGCAAAGTCCATGATGCAGTAGGTGTAACCTTACGTGACAAAAAGTTGTGAAACTGAGTTTACAGAACTGATAAAAGACAGATATATAATTCTGTTAAATTAGTTATATACACACGAACACAATTTTTAACTATCTCTTACCAGGATATCACTGCACTGGTATTAACATTATTGAACAAAGAAACTGGATTGGCAAGCTTTGATATTTCAGAGAACTGTGCAATTCCAAAAGAAGTGGCAAAGTGTATCATATTCTGTTTGAAGAATTAGTGATGTGTTACATGACTAGCTTTTAAATTAAATCAGTGGTATTACAGTTATGGAAAACGCCATAGGTAATATGAAGTTATGTTTGGGATTTAGGGCTTGCGTGAATGGAATTAAATGCATATATCTGCCCGTTGCAACTTATGCTTGACTTGATGCACATCGTCACCATAAAGTGTCCTTGCACTCGCCCAATTGTTAAACGGACTGCAGACAGGTATATTTATACGTATGCATAACGTGGCCTAGAGCGCAATCCTGTCAGCGCAACCTCGGTGAACTGCGCCTATGTGAGAAGCCCTATTACAGCCCACTTCCGCCTCTTACAGTCGCATGTGGAGATGCGCAAGGGATGGGTTGCGACGCTGCATCGTACGGTTGGTTTCGCAGCATGCGCAGTTTGAAAACGCACAATAGATGCTCTGCGAGATGCCTTGTATTCAATTCTGCATCAGCCTTAGGGGCAGATTTAGCAATGAGTGATATTCTTGCTATCACTCACTGCGAATGATAAAAGGTGCTCCAGCCAATCCGCTCCCATCATTTTTCAAACACATGGCGGTTGGGTGCTGATTGGCTGGAGAACCATTTAACATTCGTAATGAGTGATAACAAGAATATCACTCATTGCTAAATCTACCCATTAGTGGATTCCCTTTCTGCAAAACACTAAAGTTGGAGAACCCATGTAAAATATACAAAATGACATTTATATTTACTATTTGTCAGTTCCTGCTCTGTCCTCAATATTTCCCTTCCTGTTAAATGATTTAGAAATGCTCCTCACAGTGACCAGTTTGCGTAGGAAGAACTCCGTAACTCTGCAAATGGTATTCCCTTTCTCGTTACCTCGATTAGCAGAACGGCTTATCTTAAGAGGCATTAGTGATCATGTCAGTGTTTAGCGGTCACTGAGTGGCTGTAAATTTAGCAATTATTGCTCTACCTTCTGTATACAAAGTGTTGCCCCTGTCCCTCACTCCCACAACAGAAGAGTTGGTTGCAGTTAATCTTTATAGAGTAGTCGGGGGCCCCTTGTTATCTTTCCTAAAAAGCATCTGGGGGGCAACCGGCTACACAGCACAAAGTTTGACCCTGTCACTTGGCTGCCTGTTCCATTATCAGTTTTGGCCATAGGCCGTGATGACCTGATTAAAAATAAGATCCAACTTTTTTTGGGTGACCACATGGGTGCAGTTGGCAAATAACCTTAGACTGGCAGATGGTAGTCAGTCATGACTGGATTTATGTTCATTCCCGAATATAGTTTGCCTCAAGTCTAGTTGGCTTATTCTTGGGCATCATGTTTGGTTGTGGAACCACATCCGGTGTTATCAGTCCCTCCTGCCGATATCGCAATGTGCGGCCAGTATGATGCCACAGTTGCCGTAGCTCCTAGATTTGTTGTACTTTGCAGACGCCAGAAAAATGACTTGACTAAAAAAATTTTAGCTAGCAAAATGTTTTTGGTGGAAATTTATTTTCTCTCTTCCAAAAAAATCTATCTTATTATTTTGTTGGCAGCATTTTTGTTGCTGTTGTTGTCTGCTTGTCCCTAATCAACAGTTTCTTTGTAGTAAAGATTGCGTCGTAACCGTACCTCGTGACTAATTTGTTCTTATAATAATAGTTTGTGGTTGCAACAAAACTGTCCGCAAGTATAAAGTGTTTCTTCTTCTTCTCCTTTTTTTTTTTTTTTTTTCTTTTTCTTCCTTTCATCAGGAAGTAGTCTGTTAATGAAATTCATATTGTGCCCAAATCAGGGGAACAGGATGGTCCATAGTGTTTTTTACCCTCTACGGAATTGCTTTATCTGTCTGTCTGTCTGTCTGTCTTGTCTGTCTGAGTTCATGCTATGGGTATTCTCTTAATGGTTTCCTTCAGTTTTGCCTTAAACCATTTCAAACCACCTCTGCTGCCAGTGTGTGCCAACTCTTTGCTTGTGAGAGATTATCTGTGACAGTTTCTGTTATATAATGAAGAGAAATATTGTTTGAACAAAGGTAACATATTTTGATTTGTGTGTGTCTTTGGCAGCAGGCGTTAGTTCTGTTCTGGAACCCAGGGTGATCTAACCGTGTAAATATTGGAATATTTTATAGAAGGCAGTATAGCTGTAGTGTGTTTTAAATCATCAGAGATCTGCATATACAAATCCCAAAATGGTAAACTCTGCTATCTAAACTGCATGAGCTTATTTCCTTCAGGTGTTAGCAGAGGCTGCTCTGTAAGCATTAAAGCCACTTGTTGAACTCGGATGAAGTTTGATTGCACTTTATATGTTGGATTTTTCAGGATTTTATTTGGGGAAAATGTCATGATTTCAGTAGATACAGATTATGAACAAGTTTGTGTAGTGTGTGGATATACTGTATATGGTGTGTATTACTGGAAGGTTATATGTGTATAAATCGGTATAAAAACTTGATTTAAAAACAACACAGCTTTACAGTAATAGTATACAACAAGAAAATATTTACCAGTGTGTCAAACCGTGGGTGCTTCACCGTGGGTAAACTGCAGCGTTCGGGTAACCTAGTGTGTAGGTGTTCAGATGTGAAAGACAGTGTATCCCCTTATTTAAATGTTTTGTTTTACTCAATTTTTAATGCAAGTTTATGTCAGGCTTGGGCTGTAAAAGTCAAGAACATGAAGGAATTGGGAGCATTCATTCATTTGAGACCATATTTAAAATCGATACATTTTCATATTCTGGTGTATTAGTATACAGGCAGTCAACACCTGTCCGGCTGATGTATGCATGAAGCATACTGGAACTTGCAGTTCCACAAGATTTTGAATGTCAGACTGTCTGTCGAGCCTATATAAGAGTGTGGGTTCTTAATTTTTATTTTGCATAGTACTTCTGTCATTATCATTTATATGTATATGTGCATATATAATAAATATGTGTATGTATGTTTATATATATGTGTATATATATATATATATATATATATATATATATATAATCTGTAGTGCATACGATTGTAAAGTTTGAACACACACTGTCATAATATATTTTAACAGAATGTAAACTATTATACACTTGTTAAATTGGTTATGTGGCATTTTTGCATATGAGCGTGCATGTATGTATATGAAAGGCTATGTGCTGTTTATAATTATAGGTCTCCTATAGCTGCTTAGACATATAAACTGTTTCATGTCCTGATCTACAATAGTTTTGTGTTACAGGGTTTTTTTTTTAATTTAAGCTATTTAAATCATACAGTCATGTCTCGGACCGCCTTGTTATATTCAATATAAAATATATGATACAAGGACGTATTCTACTCCAGGCAGTGCACCCCTTTAGGATGGAAGTGATGTCATACTGTATTCTATAAAATGTTTTGTGCCCCCCCCCCCCCCCTGGAATTATATTATTAATAATGTTTTTTTTCGTGCGGTTCGATAGTGTCCTCTTCCTTTTGATGCGTGTTTTGGTTTGGCCTATCATTTGATGTATTTGTAAAATCCGCCTGTAACCTGAAAGTCAGACTTGGGATCTGATAACACTAAAAGAGTAGAAATCTTTTTCTTAGTATTTAATGTTTAGTAAATACTGTTAGTTTTTTTTTTACAAAAACATTTGGAGCCACTGTACAATAAACAATGAGTACACAATCATTATGCAGCTACAAATCAAAACAAGAAGTAAAACAAACAAAAATTAAGTTACAACCTAAGGGAAAAAGTCCGACTGGCTCTACAAATTGTGGGGTTGGTGAAATTATTATTATTATTATTATTATTATTATTATTATTATTATTATTATTATTATTATTTGATGTTTATTATTATTATTATTATTATTATTATTATTATTATTATTATTATTATTTTTAGGTTTTTTATTATTATTATTATTATTATTATTATTATTATTATTATTATTTTAGTAGTATTATTATTATTTTAGTATTATCACTATAATAATAATAATAATAATAATAATAATAATAATAGTAGTAGTAGTAGTAGTAGTAGTAGTAGTATATTACATTTAATTTATAAATCCTCAAATTCCACAGCAGTGAATATAAGGCAAAATACAATTGCAATATTGCATGTTTACTGCAGTATTATAACTCAGTTTATATATTTCTGTAGATATGTGGCAAGGACCACAAAGCTGGAGTTGATACAATGAAAGTTAAAGTTACACATAAGCAGTGCTTGTACATATCAAACATAATTGTAAACTTTAGTATCTTTTTTGTAGGTATATTATATTTTACATAAACCCTGCAGGGAATATGACTTCATATGGGTGTATTCAATGGATTTCGGATCCTTTCCGACAGAAAGGATCCATCATCTCAGTATTCAATGAGCGGCCAAATCCGACAGGATTTGGCCGTTCCAGACAATGCCAACCCGGCTTTTTTTAAAGTCGGATTGACATTGGTGGTCATTCCGAGTTGTTCGCTCGGTAATTTTCTTCGCATTGCAGCGATTTTCCGCTAACTGCGCATGCGCAATGTTCGCACTGCGACTGCGCCAAGTAAATTTGCTATGCAGTTAGGAATTTTACTCACGGCATGACGAGGATTTTTCTTCGTTCTGGTGATCGTAATGTGATTGACAGGAAGTGGGTGTTTCTGGGCGGAAACTGGCCGTTTTATGGGAGTGTT